>NC_050516.1:21540889-21571481 GCF_002922805.2 Oryzias melastigma
TTTTAAGCTAATGTTTATGCATGACCTGATTAGCTGACTAATCAGAAAATAATCGGTGATTGGTCGACTACTAAAATAATCGCTTGTAGCAGCCCTATCTTAAAGGAGTGAAATATTGAGTTGAGCCACAACAAATATAGAAAGGTACTCATACTAAATTAAATATTTAATTTATTAATGATTTTTTACAGTCCAATTGTCAAGAACCAAGTATCATTATATATTACAAAAGTCCAGAGCTGAATTTTTGTTGGAGAATAAACCAATCAACTTCCCTTCACTTTACCTGTGCAATCACGGGAAGCTCGATTAGTTATTGATTCAAAGGTTCCCTCCAGACTCGACGAGCACCAACAGCTCTGTAGAACAGTGTATTTTAATTTAATGAGGAGGTGTGGGTGACTCCATATCCATTCCTGTCATTAGCCGTGGTTATGTGCTGATTGTTTCATGTTTATTAAAAGCTTGTGTCGCATGTTAAACATTTAAGGACGTAAATAATATTTTTCTAAATTACATGCTTCTTATGAAGTAATTGGTCTCACAGCTGAAGTTCTAAGTTTGCTAATTAGAGGTGTAAGCGGGTGTCGTCTTGTTTACGTAAAGGAAATTGAAGAATAATTGCATTTGTTCGACCTGTTTGGACATGCTCTGCGTGCATGCAGATGTAGGGCCTGCTCCCTGAAAACAAATATTATCTGTGTTCTAAAAACTCGATGTGATCGCATGTTTTTTCTTCTCCAAGCAACAAAATCAAAGTTTATTGCAGCACAATTATTAATTTTTTAAACTGTATATCACAATGTGCAAAACTGGAAGCAATCTGAAACTTTTTGTACCCATAAACCGTCCATGAAGTGCTGATACATTTTAATTATGCCTTTATCTAAGCTTATGTAATGTTCTTTCTATTTTCAACATTATGCTACAGTTTTCTGATGTGACACTGTCATATAAAACCTAAACATTCAGACAGATGCTGCGTAATGCGATTAAAAAAAAAAAATCTCAACTCCATTAAACACTCTTGTAACCTTGTCTACAGATTAAACAGCTGCCTGTCTATTTAAATGGTTCTGACTGGACGGGTTTTGGGATGTTTGCCATGTAACTCGCTCTTTTCATTTCAGGTTGTTTGTTGTGGTTTTTTATCCTTTTTTTCTTAAACTGTACTCATCACCGAGGACATATGATTCAGAAGTTCCTCAGTAACAAAAATTCCAATTAGGTGGACACACCTGTCTGTGTTGATGCGCTGTGTTTTGTGATCTTCGGTTGAAATGTGGGGTTTTTAATCTCAGGAAAGTGTTCTCGCTGCCTTTTGGCATAAAAAGCCAGCTTTGAGCAGACGGGCCTTGAGCAAGACATAGATGTTTTCCTTTGTGGAGTGGTCAGGGCATGTCCTTCATGATTAATATTGGCCAACACAAAAAAGATGAAAGCCTTCAGGAAGGAAGTGAAGCCTGTTCATCAATAACAATTATGATGGAATGCAGGTTCAGTGTCAAAAGTATCACTGACTGCCTTCAATAGAACACCTTGAAACTGATTTTGTGCTGAGAAATGGTTTGAAAAACAAGAAGCAAATCAAACCACAACAAATTGATCTACTCAAAATCTGAACAATGTCCTCTAATATCATCGTTTTCCTTATTTTACTGGTTCAAAGCATCTTTTCAGACTTTAGGTCACAATGTTCTTTTTGAGGGATGTATGAGAATAAAAATAAACGATCAAAATACATTAATTCTACTTTATATTTCTTGAAATAAAATGATTTATTAGCAGATTTCCTAACTTTAAACATAGGAAAAGACAAATCAAAAGGTTAGAAGATAAACCAAATAACTATTTTAACCCCCTCCCCAAAAAAGAGCTGAAGTTCTAATTGATGAGAAAGTATAAATGACAGCATGAAATAACTGCCTTTAAGGTAATATCTTATTTAGCCCTGATGCGCCTGTCTGTTGGCTTTTTTCTATGTGGTCACGGTTCTTTTTGCTTGTTTTAAAAAAGAGGGGGACACTTCAGCTGCAGCAGGTCTGCATTACACGCTTCCCAGCATACACAGCTGATGTGTTTGGCTTTCATGGAGACTCGTGTGCCAGAATGCAGCAGGAATCAGTCAGTCAGTGCAGCACAGCTGACAACTGAGCCTTGCAGCAGTGTGACGAATGAAGCGTTCAGGCTGAATGTCTCATACTGTGTAAAGTAAAGTTCAACTTTAGTATTATGTAGGGAAAAATCCTTTATACCCATCAATTATATTTAAAAAAAAGTTATCAATGATGTATGAATGTCTCTGCTTGAATAATTTTGCGACATTTATTTTAAGAGATATATCTTAATGTTTTTTTTTTCTTCAGGCACCCCAGCTCGGCACTCTGATGGGTGTCTATCTTCCGTGCATCCAGAACATCTTCGGAGTGATCCTCTTCCTCAGGATGACGTGGTTGGTGGGAATTGGAGGCGTCATCGGGACATTTATCATCGTTTTCATGTGCTGTGCCACGGTAAGTCTCTCGTTTAAGTCCAGGTTAGTCTTAAAGTCCCCAATTTATTACACCATCAATTAGAGTAAGGGAGAACATGATCATAACATCTGTAAAAGTCTGTTCATAGATCTATGCTTTCCTGTTAGCAGTAAAACGTTCTGAAACCCCTTCCTAAAAGCTGTAAAATATTCTAGACAGTAACAATAAATCTTTTAAGTGTAGATGTCAGATTTACTCACTTTCATGAACTTTACAGCATTCTAAAATAATTAGTTGGAATTGTGCGCTAATGACAATTTTTGTTAAGATTTTACACCCAAACTGAAAAAACTCAAATATCCTGTTTGTGCCACTGACTGTAAATGAGAACTGGACTGAGGGAGGCCACCTCCCTCGAGTTTCAAATAAGAAGAACCCGCGTCTCCAAGAAGCCAAAACCCCATAGACTTCAATAGAGAAATAAATGTCACCATTAGTGGTGTGTATTGGCAACAGTCTGCCGATACGATATGGATCGCGATACCTGGCTCACGAAACAATAAGTATCAACCTGGGTATTAATTCATTGTAATAAAATGGTAAAATTCCTTTTTTTAATGATCACAACATTAAGCACTGCAACTGCATCATATACTGTATTTTCCAGAGTATAAGTCGAAAGAGTAAAAAATGTCTAATTAAGAAGACAGAAACCATTTCTAAATCGCTCTGGTGTAAAAGTTGCACTTTTGGGAGAAAATTCTGATATTTCAGAACAAATCCGCCAAGTTCAGCATAACTAAAAAATAAATAAACAAATAAATTAAAACAAGAATACTAATCTTTTGGTGTGTATTCGAAAAATGTAAAAGCTTAAGAGGAAAACAGTCAGATTCTCTTCCATGTTTGTTTAGGACGACACTTCTTCTGTCACTGTGAGGGGCAAATACACTCAGATGCAGCGCCCTCTAGTGGTTGTTCGAGGAAACAACTGCTAAAGGACAACGAGTGTTTACTGGGAGAATAGCAAATATATGAGCTTATTTATGTCTAAAAAACAAAACAAAAAAAAACACACAAGTAAGTCGCTCCTGGCTAAACTATTAAAAAAAACTGAAACCTGTATTCCGGAAAGTACAGTACAAGTTGTTTTTGCTCAAGCCAAGTCATAGTGTTTTTCCTTTTTCGTAAATTAAGAAATTTTTGTTCCAAAAGTCAACATCGTTTGTTTCCACAATAAAGCATTTTTCAGCATAAGAAAAAAAAATGTAAAACAAGCTGCTAAAGGACCCCCATAAATAATTAATTAAATATCGCCTGGTCTGCATTTTAAACTTAATGATATTTTCCTATACCTGTAGTCACTATATTTTGTCAGGATAACTATTCTTGCTCTATTACCTGTATTTTAGTTTGTTCATGCTAATCCTATTTTTTCATGATATTTTTTCCATTTTGCAAGTGATTCAAGTTATAAAATGACCAATTAGATGCCCTTATAAATATATGAAGTACCCACTGGTCCCCATGTTGGATGTTCAAAATGTTTTTTTTAAATTAGACATCAATATCAGCTTGCAATAAAGCTTACGTTTATGTGTGGCCTTAGAGGGACACCAAGACAGAGTTCCTACTCTAATGACAACTCTGTGCCTTTATGTCCTCTGGGAAGCCTTTTGAGTCGGCATGTTGAATTTTTGCACATATATTGAACATTTTTCCTGAAGGTCTAACGGTCTCGAATGACGGTGAGTTATTACAAAGAACATGCAGTTAAGGAATTTCTCCTAATATAATAGTAAAGTCTCCTGATTCTGAATGTCTTTTCTGTGAAAATATGACAGTATCTAATTTTAAAGGACCCATTTCAGGCATGCCGCATTTCAATGTTTTAATGGATATTCTGATACTTATTTTATATGACAGTTTCTTTGTGAACAAGCACAAGTGTCGAGATGCATCCGTCTCGCTCGCTTTCTTCTTTCACTGATATTTTATGTGCGCTATGGCAGATCTGTACGTTGGAATGCCTAAGTGTTTGTGCAACCTAGATTCTCCTCTAGCACGGAGTGTATTTATAGAACAACCCCCTCAAATCCCAGCCATGGCAAAGTTGCCTGCACAGACGCACATCCTTTCCAAATCATGTTTCTGTGTGACAGTATAAAGCGGGCTTTGAAATGGTAAACAGAGAGAGCACAGTTTGTTTTGTGCAGAAATTTTGAGAACAATATAAGAATTGCAAAATTACGTTGTATAAAATCTGCTGATATCTTGTTCTTTTGGTAATAGTTGTTAAAGCATATTTTATTTTTGACATTTCAATTATACAAACAAGTCAATTTAGTTGAATTTCTAGTAGAGATTTCCTTTTAAACGCCTGAAAAAACATTGTCTTTCATTTATGGCTAAAAATAGAGCAGAAAAATAAGTCTTAAAGATCAAAGCTAGATTAGACCTAATTTGACAGGAGGTCAGAAAGCACACAGAATTACTTTTCTTGCTCTATTTCCTGTGCTCACACAGAAACACAAACACATGCACATTAACTCTAAGGTTTCAGAGCAAGTACCAAACCATCAAAAATATATTTTCTTGCTTTTTTTTTTGCTAGCCACACACACATACTGACACACACACATCTATTATCAGTCTCACATGCTCACAGCAGAGCCCTGGGGCGATAAGCCTCAGCATGAATGGTGTGTGAGAAACCCCCGCCTCTCTCCTTCTGAGCTTCTTACATAACACATAACCACCCAAACCTCTGGAGGCTGCTTGTGTGTGTCGGCATGTGTGTGCGCGCCTTGCGTGTATGCAATGATCCCCACCTGACTGAAAGCCACAGGACTTGACTTGTAAAGGAGTCACGCATTCTGCAGAGCTTGATAGCAAACAGCATGACCCCATATTTTATTCAAATGATGGGATAACACTGACGGCGCGCATTTCATTAGGCGCTCAATCCCAGCTGCACATATCCGCTGTTGACGAACGCTCACCCGGTTATTTGTTTGACAGAGCATTAATAAAGCTCAGCACTCCTCAAGACTTTAGGAATCTTTATTAAAAGAAGGATGTACCTGTGTGAGCACCTGCTTTGACATTACCTATGAATCTACACACAAAACCGGCAGTCGGAGCTCTCCAGCTTTCTCTTTGCCAATTTATTCAAACATCTGTTGGGTTTAGCGTTTATATCCCACATAATGAATGCAGAAAAGTCTGAAAGGCAGATGAGATTTAATATTCTCGATGCAAATGAATCTGTTGTTTCGCCTCCGTCGTTACTTCCAGGTCTTGACTCTAAACTCTGCAGGAATAAGGGCTGTCTGGCCTCGGTCATAACTCATTTAAATGCTAAGTGTTGTCGTCCGCTTCTTGGCCTGTTTTACCTTCGTCTGCCTTCCTCAGACCTTTTCTCCGTCCCCGCATGATCAATTTCTGCTCACTGTGTCAATTTGAGATATAGATTCCGTTTATTTTCAATAAATAAACTTGACCTTCATCAGTGCCCCCTTCTGAATTTCAAGTGATAAAAAGCACCCCCAAAATAGGCTTTTACTATACAATTAGATATAAACTAATAGTCTTTTCAAAACCACTCTCCGTTGGTGTAATGGAGCATGGTAATGAAGGAGCCTCTAAAGGCAGAATCTAACCTCTCCAAAACAGTTTCATCTCTGCTCTGAGGCCCTGAGGTCAATTAAGGATACAACAGAGCTCACTCGTCCCTTCAGGTTGAAGTCATCCTTAAAATCAGAGATGGGGCAAAGAAGGACGCTCTTAAAAAATGTTTCATTTTGTGTTGCACAAGTTAACACTGAGTTTTATTTTTTTTTTCCCTCGCATTCAGACGTTTTTTGAGGAAAACTGTCGGTTTGTCTGATATGCAAGTCATGTGCTGTTGTACCCCATGTGGATGGAGCAGATGGTAAGGCAGCCTAATCTCAGGCTGTCTGCTGGCATGTTCAGAAGCTCGAGGCCTGTGGCTACATGCGAGTTTGGAAGCACTGACTCCAGGTTGAACAGAGAACATGGCACGGGAGAGAAAGACTCTCACACCGTCACCATGTTAACCCGCCCACATAAACTGAAAGTGGGACAATAAAACAGGCCACAGGCTCTGGGTCATTGGGAAAAAAGATACTGGCAGCAGAACAGGGCAGCTTTACTGCCTGTCCACTGATTTGCTGGTGAGTCAGACGTGAGATCATCGGAAGAGTAAATTGGCCTTTAATTGCCTAAATAGATTAAACGAGGAAAAATCAATTTTTTTTGTCCTAACTTTTGTTTTTTATCTTTGTTTATGGTTAGACTTACAAAGAAAGATGTATATTCTTTTTATGATCTCTCTTATATTTGATAACTGACGTTAATGAGAGCGTATCAATCAGTTCTCACAATTATTTAACTCTGGTCACAGTGATCAGCTACACTGGTCAACTCCCTCTGTATCACTACCAGTGATGAACCCCAACAAATACTTCTTTGTCTTGTCTTAAAACAGCATGTCCTTGATTTCATTTGAGGCAAAGCCTCATTTTCAGTTCATTTTCAACTGAAGTCACTCCTGCCATGTAAATGTAGCTCATTAAATCAGAAAAAAAGCACAGAAAGAGCTTCAAAAAAGCTCTCATCTGGAATTAATCGTTGCCTAAAAGATGTTGTGCTTTACTTCTTTAGCTAAAGTTACAACTTTCTCATTAGGTTTTGCCTTTTAGCAAACACGCTTTGATAAAGTTCCGATTTTATTCTGAAAAGTAGAATTAAGCAACAATCAGAAAGACTTATAAGTGTTATAAGAAAAGTAACATTTTTTTTTGTGTGTTTGCACATGAATTGTGTTTTTATATGGACAACAGAAACAAGTTAGAGTTGTAAAAATCCAACCAGTCATTCAAAGTGTTGTGAGGAAGAGTTTTTATTATTTGTTTTATCCATTTAATTCAAATTCTTTAGATCTGTCTTCATCAATGTCACCCACTTTTCATCAGGTTTTATAACAACTAAGACCTTAAAATAACTAAACTATAGAATTGTGACTTTGCTTAAGGTTGACCTGCCAATCTAGATCAATAATGAAATAGCAGCAGGTTTAAGACTAAGGAAGTTCAAAAATGTTCCCAAACTTATTTTTCTATTCTTCTATTCTTGTCGAGAAGCCTGGAAATGAGCATGAGCAAAAAACTTGCTAACAGTAAATTCGATTTTCCCCATTTGCTATCGCATTTCATGGTATAACAAACTCTGATTGGATAATAATGCAACATTAAAGCGTAGTTATGACTGATACTGATGTGCAAGCCCTAATGGCAGCAAATCTGTTTATCTTGCTTATGAAACGCTTGTTTTACATTAGAGAGAGAAGGCGAGGTAAAAATAAAAAGCGATGGAAAAAGATGACAGGCTGTCCTCAGATTAACGCTTGTTAGCATTTCATGGGCAGCAAGCTCATGTCTTCAGCAGTGAAGAGCTTCTGCTGAGAGGAAATGATAATGGTGTTGAGCCTGGACCCCAAACTAGACACAGTATGCCTGACGGAATCCAAGTTTGAGGGATTTTGTCTGCATTTATTTTTTCAAAGTTGAAAGTTAAAAGACATTCTGTACTGAAAGAGTACTTAGGCTTTTCAAGTGCAGCTGTCATTTCTGCAAAGCTGAATCTCTGAAGCTGGAAGGTTTTATAGGAGTGAAATCAACTCGGTGTGCGTTACAAGATTCATTTTAGCAGCTAATCTCACATGATCCCTAATTTGACAACACATCCAAAAGCTCTCAGAAAATATCCAGGAAAATGAATGACGGTTTAAAAAAAAGCATCTAGCTTCAGAAAAAATAAATTTGGAGACGGAGGTAGCATTAAAAAATGTGCCTTTATCTCACACAACCTTGAAACCGTGTTTTAAGAAAATGAAGGGATTTGGGCCCCATCCGAATACTCCCCTTCTCCCTTCCCCCTGATTTGAAGAGGCAGTTAAAGTCAGAGTCGTGTCCGGATTATTATTTTTTAAGTTTTACCCTCCAAACGGAGGGGTTCAAAGTCCACCATCACGAGAGTAATCCGCGTCGCACTGAGAAGAGTTTTTCTTCATGTGGGTGTGCTCTGAACCCCAGGAGTTTATATTTAAATGTAAGTAATAACTTTTTGTTGTAGCGTGACCTTTTTAAAGTTATAAAACTGCTGTTGTTATGTATATTCGAGCGCTGGACGCTCTGCGTTAATGCTAGCGGACTGGTGATATTGATGACATAATCCAACGAAAGTCCGTCCAAAATATTAGACACTATTTTTTCATCATCCTCCGTTTGGACTGATAAGTGAAGGGGAAGGAAGAAGGGAAGAATTCGGATCGGGCCGTATAGTCCTGAAAGAATGGGGCTAATGCACCAACCTTCAAAAACAAAGTATTCCACACTAATAAAATATTAAAGAAAGACAAGACTTGTGTTAATCAACTGGTTACAGAAAGAAATACTGAGCTGTATTTCTACCAGAATACTATTTTAAACCATTGGTAAAGTTTTCCACTAAAGACATTGACAGGACGCGCTGGGATGGACTACCTTTGATGTGACATGGGGCTTTGTGGCATTTCAGGTCTTTCAACATCAGACACCCTAATCCATGCATCCCCACTGAGGTTGATCAGACCCCAACTTGTGTTCCAGCAGCAGCCCCCCATGAACCAGCCGTCTCAATCCACAGTCACCTTGCTCCACCCACACAGATCGGATAGCCTTCTTCTTAAACGCTTCTGTTACGGCCGATTGGTTGTAGAATGAACATCCTGCCCACATTTTTTGGCTCACAATAGGTCAGCCCCCTTTCAATTATTTCTTCACTAACTCCTGGTACTTCAAGGGTTTTCTTGGTATGTCTTTTGAATTTGCTTTTTCTACTGTAGGTTTTAGCATAATCAACTGTTTTAGTTGTACTGATAATGATGAGTATGTCTGGCAAGAGTGATGTTGCATCAACATTCTAAGGCAGGAGTGTCCAAAGTCAGTCCTCAAGGGCCGGTGTCCTACATGTTTTCCAACCAACTCGCCATTGACGCTCCTTAATGGCTAAACATACCTGATACAGATAATCAGCAGCAGATAAGGCAGGATTTCTGGAAAACCAGCAGGAGGACTGACTTTGGACACCCCTGTTTTAAGGAAACTTCAATTGCTTCCCAGGATCAACTTGCAGCGGCCAACCAGCAGCTGTATCGTAGAGTCCTGACTTTGTCCTTTGCTGTCATTGGGTTCCAACTTTAAAAAGAAATAAACTTCTCTTTGGTTCTAGGTGGTACTCACAGAAGATGATTGCAGTACATATGTTTTCTTCCACTGCCTTTAGCTCTTGGTCATGGTCCCACTGATAACCAGTGCAAGAGCTTTTGCACAGCTGCTTATAAGATGTTAAGAGTCCTTCTTCAAATCCTAGTTGGCCTGCTAATTAGATCTTGCCCAATGGATTCAGGGAGATGGCTAGACCTGGCAGGATGCCGTTAACACTCTGGATGAGAAAGTGAACACAGTAGAAATCTTCACAGCTGATATTGGCCCGTGTCATGATGCCCCACAGACTGCCCTGCTGCTTTGTCCAAGCCAGTCAATCCCTAAGCCCCACTGTCTTGCTCACTTGCTCTTCCTTCAACAGACTTCTTTCTGAATTTGGTGATGTCTTCCAGCCTCAGACTTTGCCTATTAGAGTTTTTAAACTTAAGCCAGCTTTACCAGTTACCCGTGACTACACAACCTATGCCTCTCCCTCAGCCCTACACTTCCTCCCAGTCCTCACCTCATTGTTGGCTGATGGCATCTTCTTGGCTGGTATTCCCTGTACTGGTGGGAGGCTTCACTTGTTCTTGACATCACAAGTTCTTCAGTAAAACCACTGAATGGAGGCTGAAAGGTTTTACTAGACCCATAGAGTTCTGTACCGATAAACTTATGAGTGCAAAGATAACAAAAATCTAGACGTATACTGACTTTATACTTCTAAAGTTCAGAGATCCTTGGCGCAAATGCAACCTCAACATGTACCATTGTATATTATACCATCACATATTTGGTTTACTGTAATTGTTTTCCAGTAGAGGGTGCCATAACTGAAAAAAAACAATAACTTTATTTAACAAAATATGTGATATAGTCCCTAATAACATATTAAACTGAATAAAAACTGCATCACTTATTAAATTTCTTTTTTTTAATACTTAAAATGCAAACTCAGGTGTTTTAGTCAGTATTCAGGAGTCTGCTAATGCCATGTTGAGAAAACCAGCCCTCCAGTGATAATATATTTTGGAAAGACTAAAATAGATTAGAGATACTTAATGCGGAGTGCCACATTTGACACATGCACGGCTCATTAGCTTGAAAGCTTCTTCATAACTGTCTTGCACAGTGGAGGAGGAGTAATGATTTGGGCTTCTTCTGCCGCCCACAGCATAATTTGGGCAAAATTAGCCATGGAGTCAGTCACGATATAGAATTCAGTTCCTCCTTGATCGTGTGTCCTAATCCTCTTAGACTGTCCTAGCGGTCTAAATCAGTCCATCGCTGCCTTCCCTTTACATCTGCGTGGAATCCTCTGATTAGGTATGCAGCTGGTTACCTTTGCATGGCTGCTTCCCACATCAGATAAAACACTTAAACAATTACTGTCTTATCTGCAGTGATGGGAGAAGGGCTTGTGGCCTCATTATGACCAGATTAGACAGACAAACAGTGCTGGGCACACTCGTCAGTTCTGATCATCAGCCCACCGGGCCCAAAGGTGACACTAACCACATTATAGTCTTCACAAAGAAGAATGTAATGTGCTTGTGGCTGAAAGTAGCTTACATAACAGTGGGTTTAATGTTGAAAGCAGGAGCAGTCATAAAATGAATAATTCTATAAAATACACTTAAGGTTGTTGTTAAGTTTACTCAGCAGGAATAAGCTCAGTAATCCTATTTTTATGTATGAAAACTTGTAGAAAAAACACATTTGCATATTGTGATGAAGGCAGAGCTTTGTCGCAGTGTCAAAAGAAAATTAGGAGCTTTTAGAAGGGGGTGCTGTCTCATACTAGCCTCTTTTCACATCTCCTTCTACTTATCTGTCTGCCTCTTTCATGGAAGACAATGGAGAAGACACTCAGAAACTGAGCTGTGTCATTCGAGGGAATAATGAAATGTTAACGCCACCTTTGAACTGTCAAACACACCCTGTTTCTTTCTCTGTCTCAATCACAATCACGACTTCCCACTTTAATTTTTTTTTTTTTTTTTTGGAGGCCTGTTCTTTTGCTTTCTGCACACATCTCTGCCTCTCCTTTCTCTGCAGGGCAGTGGGTGCATACTGTCAGTCTCATAGGCAGCTCCACTCAAGCATGCCCTTGCTTTCCTCGTGATGCTTTTCTTCCACCCAAGTACCACACTTTCATTAGAGTTAGAGTCAAAGAGCAAGGACGCTTTAGCATAGCTGTAAACTGTCGGCTGCTCTTACCTTCACACGGGAGTTTATTACTTTGAAACAGTTCAGGATTTCGTTTCTTTATTAAGTCAAAAAAATGTTTTTTTATTATTATCATGAGGCCTCTTTTGTGACTCTAAATAATCTTATTTTTTGTCTTCGACAAAACTTTACTATGAAATACAGTATTTCTAATTGCTACCATGTTGCCTATCAGTTAATCAGATTTAGTAACTGCAGACTAGAGGATCAGATCAATGCAGAACAATTGATTTTAGTTTGATTTACAAGTTTGCCATTCAATTTTTTAATCGATTCAACAAGATTAAATCAAATATTGATCTATTTGTTACATTTCTATTTTAAAGCCTGTTTGGTTATAGCAAGAGTCTGCAATCTAAAGCTCCAGAGCTGGATGCAGCTTATTTTATACCTCCATTGTAGTAGCTCTTTGGCTTTTAAGACCCACTCCAATGAAAATTGTGTTGTTGGTGTTTTTAGCACGTTCTTGGAGCATTTTGCAATGATGGAGGATATGTATAAAATAATGTAAGACTAAAACTCAATTTCTGAGTATTTCTTTATTCAGGAGTAGATAAAAACTTCCAGTTTGAAAAGCACGGGTTTGTGACGCAGCAACTGCCATTGAAGGGCCAAAGTCTCCTTTCTCCACTACAATGTTGTTTCATCCACTTACAGACAAACAAATCCATGAATGTCTTCATTTTCTTCATCTGAGCTACCATGTGGCTGAAAACTGTACGGCTGGCTAGCTCTGAAATTGCTCTTCTTGTATTTTCGCAATGTTAGCTTGTGCTTGTGAGGTGCTATAAGCTAGTGGAAAAGAGAGTAAACCTAGCGCTGATGAGAAATGAGCAGAATTAACTTCTGCACTAACAACTAAGGTCCTAAATGAAGGGGTTTTATACTAAGTGAAGGCTTTTTTATACTTTCTGCATTATACACTGATGAATGCATTTTTACATTAGCCAACATGGAGCTCCAGACCAGTGGAATTAGTTATGGGATGCTTCAAGGACTGAATCATTTCTGTTCCACCAAAAAACAAAGCTATAAATTACCTCTGCAGAAAAATATGTCTTAAAAACAACACAGGCTTTTTGATTTTGGCTAAAAATTGGATAATAAAATTAAAAGACTACTGGAAATGTATAAATATAAAATAAAATAATAATAATTTGAATGAATGTAAAAGTTATGCACACATTCTAATCAGTGCTGCACAAAAGCATCTAGTTTTTTTGTAACAATAGAAAATTCTATGTTTGACTTGGTTTTCTTGAATTTTTAATTAAGTTAAAGAGGTCGTATTTTATTTTGAAAGGAACTTGCATGTGCTACTGTCACAAAAAAGTTTAAGTTGTTATTTATAGAAAATACAACACATTGTTGTAAATATTTGAAAGCTACATTTATAAACGAATGGATTATTGGCCACATAAATAAAAAATAAAATGTATTTTTCTAAAGGAGGAAGTGGGTCATGCTTGGGTTTGGTCAGTAAAAAACTGGACCAAAAGGCTCTTTGGTGTTACAGATAGCAGACCCCTGAGATATAGGGACCTGTTTACACATGACAAATAAATAAACTGAACAACTTTGGAACTTTGAAGTTCTGTAAGGGTGAATCTTTACATTTAAAAAAAAAAAAACAATGTTTTTGAATTGCTTTTACATTTTTTTATTTTAAGAATCAATTTTGCATCTGTTTCATGAGCAGATCATTCAGAAAATATTAGCACTAAAGTGGTATGTTGTCATAAATTAAATGCTTTATTTAATTCATCTCTGTGTACATTCTGGACACATCAAAGTCCCAGCCTGTGCTGTACTCTCAGTTTAGGGATAATTACCTAATGTAGCCTGTGGGTACAGTCGGGTTCACTGTACCCACAGGCACGTCAGCATTCATCGCCGTCATGAATGTTTTCTGCATGCTGGCATAAGCATTTAGCTCAAACCACAGCTGCACCTTCATTCTCTGAGTTTCAGAGCAGCGAGCAGAGGAGTTTTAATGCTCTTTGTCCTTTTCTTTTTATTACATGATGATTTGAAAGTGATGGAAATAAATTATAATTTTTTCTGAATCAAGTACATTAAGATTTAGTGAATAACTAAACACAAGACATTAATGAATGCGACTTTTGGGGTTTTTGAGCCAAATAATTGGAGAGCGGCTGTTTCCTCATGGAGTATAATCTGATAAACACCATCTACTTTTGTTCCCTTCCTTCCCTACGTAGACCATGCTGACTGCCATCTCGATGAGCGCCATCGCCACCAATGGAGTAGTGCCAGGTGGGTGAGCAGACGCCGGCACCACAGAGTCATCACTGTTTGAAGCTGTCTACTTCTAAATTTCTCCTTTCCCTGATTGCTTTTGGCACATTAATCCGTGCGCAGCTTGATTTCTTCAGAAACATTATGAGCTTTTAGTCTGCGATCTTGTGCACTTTGCCGTCATCACCGCACAACGTTATTTACACAAAATAGAGCATCAGCCAAACGCCTGTCGTGGGCATCGAGATCTGCACATTGGAATCAGTATGAAGACACAATGTGCATTGCAGCTACATTTTGTATAGTGGAGTTGCGTTGTAATGATGACCTGCGTCCTAGCGGATGCTGTTCATGCAGCAGGAGGGCAAATTACAGGCTTGTGAAGGAGCATGGATCTACAAACCAATTATAACTGTCTGCCTTATAACTAGAGGCAGACAGTTGTAGCTGGAAAGTGCTGATTAAGCTCTATTTATCCAAGGTCAATTATTTAATTTGCATGTGTCTGCACACAAAAACAAAAGCACAACGTTAAGATTAGAGTGGTAAATTAGTGTATTAAAGATCAAAGTTGCACCTTTTTTCCTAAGGTAAAAGTGAATTCACTGGATGTGTTTCTGCGTGTAGCTGGGGGCTCCTACTACATGATCTCCCGCTCGCTGGGCCCTGAGTTTGGGGGAGCTGTGGGGATCTGTTTCTACCTGGGAACCACCTATGCTGGAGCCATGTACATCCTGGGAGCCATCGAGCTACTCCTGGTAAGAACACCCGCTCCTCATGTGATCGTGGCCACGTGTGTGTGTGTGTGTGTCATTTACAAGGACAAAACCATCATCATGTCACGTCTTCTTTGTAGGAGAGGATTTATTTGTGCTGCGGGACTTTAATGAAGCAGCTGGGAACACAAGAATATGTGTGGGAGCACAAGCAAGTGATTTCTACTTCTACTGGGTCTAAAAAATATTTTAATCAGGCCGAGTCATTAAAGCAGCAGGTTTCACCTGTTGTTTTGTCACTCTGTCATTCTAAATTAACAGGAATTTGCTGCAATGCATTGTTCTATATTTACTTTTTCACCTTCTAAAGGTAGTTGGGTTTGTTTTGGCCTATTTTTTTCTTTTTCCTGATGATTTGGACATTTTTAATCCTGCCTACAAACCTCAGATTGGTTTAGATTTTTGTTTATTCGTGGATAATGGAAAAAAATATGTGTTAACAATCAAAAGGAGCCAGGAAAGTGCTTGTAAAAGACACAAGGAATATTAATCCGGTAATTCATGATAACAGACCTAAAAAAAATAAGAGGAATTTGTTGCAATATCAAATTTAGATAATTGTTTTGTACATCTTAGCCCAAGAGTTTAGGTTCTTCAGTGTGATCATTTCAACACATGCCGTCATGTTTCGTCCTGGCCTTCATCTCTATCCTCTTCCTCTTTCTCATCTCATTCTGCCCTCTACCGTACATCTCTTCCTCTGCAATCTGCAGCTCTGCAAAGCTTATGGGGTAATTATATAAACACCGCATTACCTCGAGATCAAAGCCTTCACAGAGGACCAAGATCATTCCACGGAAACGCTTCCAATCCACCGCTATCCTTCTACTATTTGATGTCATTTTCATGTCATGTGTTCTCCTGGTTGCATGTAACGGTTCAATCATGGCTGAAGGTTAATTCTGTCTTCTGGGTGAGTGCTAGCTTAGTTTCCATTGTAAGATGGAAATCCCTGCTGAATTGTGAGCAGCGGATCTGAGGAAGACTGCTTTGAATATGTTTCTTCCTTCCAACCAGGCCAAGAACACAAGCTGAAGCTGCTATTTTAGGAAGCATGAACGCTTCACAGTGAGGCAGGAGATTTGTTTGCCTAGTGATATGTTGTTATTAGCATCTGACCAGCTTCTCC
The DNA here is from genome assembly GCF_002922805.2 of Oryzias melastigma. Lineage (NCBI taxonomy): Eukaryota > Metazoa > Chordata > Actinopteri > Beloniformes > Adrianichthyidae > Oryzias > Oryzias melastigma. The sequence goes on from NC_050516.1 coordinate 21,557,025, forward strand.
AGCCAAAAATCCTAACTGAACCACAAGTCTTTGTTTGCTCTTTTCAGATTTCTGTAAATTCCTGTGGTAACTAACCTTTTTTTTCAGTGATAAACATATGCTCTTGTGATTTCGGTATAAAAGCTTTGATGTGAATCTTTTAAAGCTGACTAGAGACAGTGAAGGCAAATTATGGGTTCACTATATTAAAAAAATATTATGTTAAAATTGTTTTTATAGTTGGATATTTTGAAAAATGACAATTATTTTAATCCCCAAGTCATGTATGTCTTAAATAATGTCAATTACTACAGTTCTTTTATATTTGCATTGAGTTAAACCATTTTAAAATGTTGATTTAATTTTTTAATTCTCATGTATTTTCACATCATTAATTTGTTGTAATTTACCTCTGTTTTTAGGTTGACAATTTTACCACTTTTTTAAGGACAGCAGTTAAAAAAAGCCTTTTGGCTAACTTTGGTGTATTTACTGAGTTAATAAGAACTAAAATATTTATATTCAAGTGAAATATAAGTCTGTACTGCTGCAAGCTTTGAGAACAATTAGTAACAAAAAAAAACAGATTTGTGGCTCTGAATTTCTCACTTTACAACCCTATCACAACATAGGCATTTTATAATTTCATGGCATTAAAATGACCTTGAACGACAGATTTAGACTCCTCAGTTAAAGTTACTTGGTTCATGGATGAATAAATGTACATTAAGACAGTGCGATGATGACTCTGCCACAGATCTACATAGCGCCCAAAGCGGCCATCTTTCCCCTGGAGGGCCTGGAGGGTGCTGAAGCAGAGGCCGCCCTGCTGAACAACATGCGCGTGTACGGGACCATCCTGTTGACCTCCATGGCCACCGTTGTCTTTGTCGGCGTGAAATACGTCAACAAGCTGGCCCTGGTGTTTCTGGCCTGCGTCATCCTCTCCATCTTGGCCGTTTATGCCGGCGTCATCAAGACGGGCATCGAACCTCCAGTTTTCCCGTAAGTTGAAGCAAAACACTTTCGTAAACTAGATACTATTGTTAACTTTAACACAAAAATTTACTATAGTTGTGAAAGCAAGCTAATTAAGGCAAGAAGAGATCATTACTGGACATTTTTAAGCAAGATTTATCTTATTTCCCCTCCTTGATATTTTTGACTCTAAAACATAAATAGGCTGTAAAAACATCATTTATTATAAAGGCTTTAATAAACCTTCTTGTGTGTCCTGCAGAGTGTGTCTTCTTGGAAATCGCACGTTGATGTCAAAGGCCTTTGATGTTTGCGCCAAGACTGTAGAGACGGCTAACGGGACGGTCACCACCCAGCTCTGGCGCCTGTTTTGTGACTCGCCTTTTCTCAATGCGACCTGCGACTCGTACTTTGCCGCCAACAATGTGACTCAGATCCAGGGGATTCCCGGGATCACCAGTGGAATCCTGGCAGGTCAGTCTGTCTTTTGTCAATGATTTTTTTTTTTAACAGAGAAATTTCATTGATGTTTCACTTGTAAAATATAAAAAAGCTAAAAGTTTTTTGCAAGATATTTTATTTGCTTAACTTTTTGTCATTTATTGTAATTTATATAATTATTTTTCTACTTTTTTTGATAAACTTTGGTTGTTTCATATCTGATACTTCCAGGAAACTAAAGATTTTACTTAATATTTGAAGATATAATGTAAATATACATACATATATATATATATATATATATATGCAGTATATGTAGTTTTTATGACTCTTTTTGCCTTTTTTGTTTAAATCTTCAGATTAAATTCCATCAATAATATGATGAATGATTATGAATACACTGTATTCATCTTTCATGATCTTGCTGTTTCACAGATATATTTCACAGGTATTTTGAATGTTTTTCTTTTCTTACAGCTCACTCTGCTCTGCGTCCTGATTGGTTGTTGATCATGTCCATTAACCTCCTTCGTGCTGTGTACATTATGTGTTGTTTGACAGAGTTACATCAGTCTTTGATCGCCATCAGATCTTTTTTTAATCATTCCATATTACTGGACTTGTCTTTTATGAAAAATTTTAACATTGAGAATTTAAACAAGAGAGAAAAGTGTGAAATGTTCAGTCAGAGAAATTTGTATAAAGTGTCTATAGTTAGGGTTTTTACAGCCTTAAAAGATTAGTAATCCTACTTTGCAGATTCAGCTTCTGCAGATTATTTTTAGAGCGTATCTCCTGTGATAAACAAGAGAACTCTGAATGTCATGATTGTGTTTATGCTGCTTTGGTTTCTTCTTTTATTTTATTTTACCTTAAAACCTTTCATTGTCATTCCAGAGAACTTGTTTGGAACCTATTACGAGAAGGGAGACTTGATTGACAGGAGAAACATGGAGTCAGTTGAGGACCCGGACGACCCTCTAACCAATGCTAACCGCTACGTGTTGGCTGACATCACCAGCTTTTTCACACTGCTGGTTGGGATTTACTTCCCATCAGTAACAGGTGATTCGTTAAGTAACAGTTTATATAATTCAACTTGATTCAATTTGTTAATCTATTACTTTCTTTTTGTTTCCCTCCAGGAATCATGGCCGGCTCCAACCGCTCTGGGGATCTGCGTGACGCTCAAAAGTCAATTCCCATTGGAACCATCGCGGCCATCACCACCACCTCCACTGTCTGTATCCTCCTGCTGATGATCCCTGCAAAGAACAACACACTTTTCCCAAAACAGCACTTTAACTTCATGAACTTTAAGTATTTCAACTTATTAACTGCATGTATTAAGTAGTTTGATGACATTTGCTACGACTGACAACTTTGTCGCAGTTGCAGTAAAAAAAAAACTACTCTCATAGGCCTGCTGGGACATTATTAAGTAAAGGTCAGTATGTTAAAATTGGAAAAGCTAAACTGCAATGGTGCCAGTTTAAATCTACTAAATGATCAAGCATGTGCACTTCTTCTGCTTATTGAAAAAAACTCATTTTATTGTATTTATTAAAGCATGGAACAATCAAATTTATACAAAAGCTGCTAAACTTGATTTATAACAAAAAGAATTCTGAGGCAGCTACCTCGGATATTTTCCTGGGAATCTCTAAATAATCAGCTTGTGGTCCTCACAGATTGTATTAAACCTTGCGTAATTGCATCATGCATCTGTCTTTGCAGGCGTAAGTTAATAAAGCTGAATATTTTACAGTGTCATTGAAGTCTACAATATTCTAATGTAATACGACTCGTGTGTTTTCCAAAAAATGAAGTTAACTAATTTATGTGTGAGCAATTGTTAGACACGCCAGTCGTCCGTGCAATTACTTTAATTTCCTCATCCACAACCGCTCAGACATGTCCAGTGTGATTCTGTTTGGTGCCTGCATTGAGGGCGTTGTCCTCCGGGACAAGTAAGTCAGTTCTTGTTCACCTAATGTGGATCTAAAAAAACAAAGTGTCATTATTCCCTTTATTCTACTTAAAAATGTTGTTTATGACATCTAAGTGTGCCTGTTGATCTCTGTCAGGTTTGGAGAGGGTGTTCATGGGAACTTGGTGATCGGTACTTTAGCCTGGCCGTCGCCATGGGTGATTGTGATTGGTTCGTTCTTCTCCACCTGTGGGGCGGGCCTCCAGAGCTTGACGGGAGCTCCTCGACTCCTGCAGGCCATCGCCAAAGACGGCATCGTGCCAGCTCTCCGAGTCAGTCCCGCTGGAATGTTTAATCTAATCAGACAAAGATCAAAATACGCCCTATAATAGCAATAAACTGCAAATTTGATGATGTCTTTTGTCGTATCAATCCTCCAGATCTTTGGACATGGAAAGGCCAACGGTGAACCAACATGGTCCCTGCTGCTCACAGCCTGTATTTGTGAGAGCGGCATCCTGATCGCCTCCCTGGATTCAGTGGCTCCAATCCTCTCCATGTAAGAAGAAAACTGGAACTTTTATTTATTTTTCCCATAAAGGACAGAAAGATGGGACTGTTTTTCTACATGGAAATGCAGGTTTTGCAGGCTGTGAATTTATTTTAGGTTACAATAACAATCATTTTTCTGAAGACAACTTCATCTTGGTGATTGAAGCATTTTATTCCCAGTGGACTTTTAACTATGATAATTTGGTTTTTAGCAAAAATCAAAAGGCCTGTTTTGTTTTTCTAGACATATTTTCAGCAGCGCAGCAGTTAGTTATGACCTTAGTTGTGCTGCAAAAGTTTTTCATTTCCCATCAGCACTTTGTTTACTCTCTACCTGCTAGCTTAAAGCACCTCACAAGTTCAAGCTAACATTAGCGTAGCAAAAAAAAAAAAAAGGCAAGCAATATCAGAGATATCCAGCCACACAGTTTTGAGCCAGAAGACGGCGGTGGAAGTATTTGTCTATAAGTGGATGCGTTCGAATTGGAGCAGGGAGACTTTGATGCATTGCAGCTGCTGCGTCACAAACCCGAGTTTTCATCTACTCCTAATTCATCATGCAGTTTCATCTATTCTTCCAGTGACTTTTTAATCATGATTAAACAGTTTTTAGCTAAAAAAAAAGGCTTTGTCTTAGAAATACAATTCTGAGTTGTGGGTGGGACTGTTGAAACAGAGCTACCTGCCCCCTCCCTGTCATTGACAGCTTTGTTTGCAAGTTCAACCGCTAGCTTATAACCTCAAGCTAGCATTAGCGGCGCAAAAATAATGTCGAGCAAAATTGGCTCAGTCCAGTTGTACAGTTCTGAGCCGGGATTTTAATTTCCTACAGCGCAAGTGTTGAATGCTAATCATGTCTCGCTCTCCTAATCGTGAGAGGAGACTTTGACACGCCCATTTCAGTAGCTGCATCATTAGTCTGAGGATTTTCAAGCATCTGGTTTTCATTTGCTCCTGATTTGAATTAAGAAATACACAGAAGTGCAGTCTAATTATAAATTTATAGGTCCTCTATTATGATAAAAATGCTATAAGAAAATGTTAAAAAAAGATAATTTTCATTGGAGTGGATCTTTAAGATGACTCAACATTGTTGTTGGTAAATCTTTTTGATGCATAACATGCTGTAAACATGTGCCCTGCAGGTTCTTCCTGATGTGCTACATGTTTGTGAACCTGGCATGTGCCCTTCAGACGCTGCTGAGGACTCCAAACTGGAGACCTCGCTTCAAGTTCTACCACTGGTGAGATAAGCATCTGCAGGGTCCGGCGGCAGCTGTGTTTGAAACGTGTCTAAGTTTGTTTTCTGCTCTGCAGGGCTCTGTCCTTTCTGGGGATGAGCTTGTGCCTCACTTTGATGTTTCTCTGCTCTTGGTACTATGCCATTGTCGCAATGGTGATTGCAGGCTCCATCTACAAGTACATTGAGTTTGCAGGGTGAGTCCACTGCAGCTTTTGGAGGAATAGATTTGATTGTGTTTGTATTTTTTATGCCGGCAATCCGTTTTTTTTTCTTCTGCAGAATTTAACCCTTTGATGCCTGAATTTATTTCCATACAAATTAATTTATGTTTCTGCTTTTCTTGTATTTACTAAATTAGGGTACATTTTGAGATGAAGTGGTTTGATGTATATTTGCATCAATGTGTGTCAAGAGGTTAAAGGAAAACTGGTACTTTTTGGCTTAAATTCCAATAACAGGAACTTTAGTGAAACAATGTGGTTGCTGCTGTAAGGCTACAATACACACACATCTAAGTGCTTTGTACTGAGTCACTTTACCAGTGATCTTTAAACACTTTGCGCGCTGTCAGATTTTCGTCTTAAAGTGGATTCATTTCAGTGGGTTGACTGTATCACTGTCACTTCTGAAATTCACTGAGGCTGCGGAACTGCTGTTCATGTTTTGACTAACAAACACTGATTGGCACTGATTGTGTGTGTGTCACAGTGCTGAGAAAGAATGGGGCGACGGTATCCGTGGTCTGTCTCTGAGCGCTGCGCGTTACGCTCTCATGCGGCTGGAGGAAGGTCCGCCGCACACCAAGAACTGGAGGTACGGCGCGCAAACACACGGGCACTTTCTCTGCCGTGTTATCCTGATTGCGACGGATGTGCATGTGGAGCTGTCACAGTTGTCAAAATATTAACAAATGAACCTTTTTCCTGCTGTTTTTCTCTGACTTACTTCTCCAGTAAGGCCTGTGAAATGGCTAACTAAATCTGCCATTTTACCGCCTTCCATTCTGACTCTTCATCTTTCTTTTCTGTCTGGGTCTGCTTCACTTCTTCTTCTTCTTCTGCTCTCTGCTTTGCCCGCCCCATAGGCCGCAGCTGCTGGTGCTGGTTAGCACAGACGCAGAGCAAAACGTGGAGCAGCCTCGCCTGCTGTCTCTCACCAACCAGCTGAAGGCCGGCAAAGGTCTGACCATCGTTGGGACCGCTCTCGAGGGCACCTATTTGGAGAACTACGAACAAGCCCAGCGTGCAGAGCAGGTAAGGAAAGGTTCACTCCAATCATCTTTTGAGCTAAGCGTTCCCATTGGTTTTTTTCATTATGATTATGCAGTTTTTAGCCAAAGTCAAAAAACCTGTGTCTGTCTAGGACATGGGTCTTTAGGGGTCAGCAACCTGAGGCTTCTCTTTTATCCCTCCATTGTGGCTTCTGGCTTTGAAATAAATTATACTCATCTGAATAAATAATGTAGTTTTGGTTAATTTACTTGAGTTTATTTAGTTTAGTCATTTCTGTTCAGATTTCTAACTTGTCAGATAATGAAGAAGGCACCTCAAAAGTCATAATAATAGAAAATAACATGTTAGACTTAACTTGCTCTAAAACTTAAGGTAAATTTGTAACAGGAGGATATTATTAGACACACTTATTTGGGTGTTTTATTTTGAAAATAACTTGTGTGTGCTGCTGTAATATTAAAATAAATAAAAATTGTTATATAGAGAATAAAAATCACACTTCAATTATTGTAAGTATTTTAAAGCTATGAAATAATTAATCATTAATAAAGTGTGTTTTTCTAAAGAGGGACATGGGACTTTAGTGGCTCTCACTGGGTTTCGGTCTGTAGGAAGCTGACCCAAATGGCTCTTTTATTGTGAAAGGTTGCTGACCTCTGGTCTAGGACATCATGGATCTAGTCGTCTACCAGCAAATGCATCAGAATGGAGCAGAGCAGGGAGCTTGTGGCTTGCTGTAGCAGTGTCTATATCACAGCTATAAGCTAATTTTCTTTACGCCCTCCATCATCAGAAAAGGTTACAAGAATTAAAATACTGTTTTCATTGGAGTGGTTCTTTAAAATTAATCACAACATGTTTATTTTGTACCACAAGAAACAAAATTGAGGGTAAACGTACATTTATGCTTGCAGAAAAACAGATTCGAGGCACAACTTTTAAACTTTTTTAATCAAATCTTTTACATTAGGTGAGGTTAAGAATATTTTTTGGTCACTATCTGCTTTTTTCCTGTTTAATTCCTATGTTTCTGTATACTTGGAATTCATTCATAATTCTTGCAAATGCTGCATCACATTGATAATAGTGAATATCAATATCCTTCCTTGTTTTTTGGTTGCATTTATTTTCTCTGCTGACCCCTCTAGTCTCTGCGTAAACTGATGGAGACCGAGAAGGTGAAGGGCTTCTGCCAGGTGACCGTATCCTCCAACCTCCGTGACGCCACGTCCCATCTGCTCCAGGCCAGCGGGCTGGGGGGCCTGAAACACAATGCCGTTCTGGTCTCCTGGCCTCGCAACTGGAAGCAAGCAGATGATCACCAGACCTGGAGGAACTTGATCGGTGCGTAGACCAGAGCGTAAACTATATGTTGCCTTATGTGTAGCCATAAAGTTTTGTTTTTCGGCCTTTACTTTCATTAATCTTCAAGTGAAAGCAGTTGTTGTTTAAATATCCAGTGTGGTTAGAGAAACATCTTTTCCTTTTTAAGGTTTTTAGTTGCTTGACATGTTATTAAAAAATCTTGTACTGTCATAAAGGACAGCATTTTAGAAACAGGAGGTATTCGAGCGAAAGCGTGCTCTGTATGGACCAAAGAACGAGGACACGCCTCTTCCTTGCTGAATCTGAGTGTTTCTGTCAAACACATCGCCAAAGGACTAAAATAACATCATGCATCTATTTATGCGGGCTACATTTACAAATGCTTTTGCTGCAAACTGGCTTGTGAAGAAGAGCTAAGTGACTTCAAGTGGCACCCTTATAGCCAAGCAACCTGGGAAACGTCACTCCTGGTGGATATTTAATGGCTTGTGATGCAAAGTTTTATTAGAAAGAGGAAGCATTCGAGAACTCGACTGCTGAAGACCACATATCATCACACAGCAGGCGCTGAGATGCTTGGGCTTTAGAAGTCATCAATGTGCTGCTGATTTCACATTAAAAAAATCCTGAACTTCTTCAACTGATGGGAAAATACATTGCTTTGGTTTCTGTGGCTTCACGTGAGGTTTAAATTTAGCCACTCGTTGGATTCATTTAGATGATCCAATCTTGTTCTGTTGAGAATACAATCTGAGGAATGAATCACGAATGGAAAAACCTCAAAAACATCTGTGTGAATGCACAAAAGCTAAATCTGTTTCTAATTAATGTCTGAATCCTTAAATCCATAATGATCAAATGCAGGTTTTTGGATGTTCCTCTGCTCACTCATCTGTGCGCCTCTCTGCCCTGCAGAGCTGGTCAGAGAAACCACCACGGCTCGCCTCGCTCTGCTGGTGCCCAAGAACATCTCGGCCTTCCCGTCCAACAGCGAGCGCTTCACCGAGGGCCACATCGACGTGTGGTGGATCGTGCACGACGGAGGCATGTTGATGCTGCTGCCCTTCCTGCTCCGCCAGCACAAGGTAACCAGGCAGAAGACACCACAGAACAAAAAAAAAGGTGTAATTAAAATAAGTTTTCAAAGGCTTTTATCCTCCATACTTTAACGTTATTTAACTCTAGAACGAGATCGCCGGTGATTTTCACCCGAGCAAGAATATTTAAATGATTTTTAATATGTTGCATTTTTCTGAGTGTCATGGGTCCCTGGGTAAAGTCTCACATGTCCCAGGAATTGAAGTACCAAAGGCCAAGTCTCCAGTACTTTTTTTTTTTAGGAATTTCTGTTCTCAAATTCCTAATTTTTTTGTAATTTTCAAGAATGTTTTTAGGATCTTCCTATGTTTTTATTTTCCATTTTGCTACATAAAACATAGTTGAAAATAAAAAATAACTACTCTAATTTATCATGCATTGTCATCTTTTGATCTATTCTTTATGACAAAAACTTTTTTTTGGTTATATTATATCGAGGAAAAATTACCCGGCAAAAGTGAACTTTAAATCGAAAGTGTTCTAGGGTTAATAAAATTATTAGGTTCAAAATAGATTTAGTATTGTTTATTTGAAGGGGCCTTGTACAGTATATGACAAAAAAACAGCTCAGTGGCCATGTGGTGGAGTGTACACCTTGAGACTGGAAGGCTAGGCTCAGTTCTACCAAAGATTTAAAAAATGGGACTCATTTGCCTTTTGATTGACACTCAGCATTAAGGGCTGGGATTGGAGGGTTAAACTACCAAATGGTTGCAGAGTGCAGCTGTGTCTGCAACTCTCCACTCGGCCAGCGAAACCAGTGAAAGGTCCAGTCTGGTAAGGAGTAGTACAATACGGTCCAGTTAATTCTGGCGAGCGTTTCCACTCAGTTAAACCTCACTTCCACTGAGCAGTTTGCTTTTACGCTGCATGCCTGGTGCAGACCGTTAGCTATCATTGTAGTGCGACGACTTGAAAAGCAACACTAGCAGCTCATCTGTTGATTGCTTTTCTTCTGGTACATCATGTATAACAAGAGTTTAATGTTATTTGAAAGAAGATTGTGGGCTGCTAAGAAGAATACCACCATAAAGAGGAAAACGGAAACGTTAGCTTAGCGCTATACTGGTGTTTTCTAATGTCCTCATCACTTTCTACATTAACATTGTTGTTTCTCTTCAGGTCTGGAGGAAGTGCAAGATGCGCATCTTCACTGTTGCCCAGTTGGACGACAACAGCATCCAGATGAAGAAGGACCTGACCACATTCCTGTATCACCTCCGTATCGACGCCATGGTAGAGGTCGTGGAAATGGTGAGTATTCTTAAAGCCAGAGGAAGGATCGTGGACGTAAAGCTGCATTTGTAAGCATTTTAATGGCAGAACATTCAGCTGTGGACATCATTTGAAAATCCAGCGCCGCCTCAGGCGGGGAGAAGAGCACCGCTGTGATGCTTCTTAAGTGATGTAAGGGGACCACATGGAAATGTGTGGGGATCCAGCTGCAGGAGGCTTCATTCACTGTTTAATTCCAGGCATTTTTTTATTATTTCTTTTTTTAAAAGACTGGACTCCACCAGTTTCAGGAACTTAGCGAAGCCCACAATTAGGTTTTGATTTTTCCTGTTTGAAATGGCTGCTCAGGCGTGGAAAGACGAGCAACTAGACCGGAACTTAATTAACTCTGCCGTGCTAATTTCTCACCAAATTACTTTCCTTGGATCCACAGCATCTGAATGTGTTTGAGAGGGAATTTGTGCAGAAGTTAGTTTGGTTCCTCAAACCTCACTTTAAATTAGTTTTTTTTTTTGGATGAAGTAAGCAGCTGCGGTGCAGGAACCCATCTGTGTTAGGGCTGCTCAGATGGCTTTGCAGGATGAAGAGCTAAATGAAATGAAACTAAAACGTCATTGTGGGTCCGTGTTTGTGTCAGCATGACAGTGACATCTCAGCCTATACTTACGAGAAGACCCTGGTGATGGAGCAGCGGTCCCAGATGCTCAAGCAGATCAACCTGACCAAGACCGAGCGAGAAAGAGAGGTGAGAAGCCGCTTTGACGCAAAGTTTTGTTTAAAAAAAATGCACTCATGAGGCTGACCTGACATGACAGTGCCACTTGGCTTTGAATGCTTGATTTAACCCAACATGGCAAACAACCCCCTGCAGACAAAAGCACGGCCGTTGTTAAAGCAGAACATATTTATCCTCTCGATCAAAGAGTTGACGGCAGCCACAACAGAAAGGCTTCTTGCTTCGTACAGTTTGAGAACCCGCTTTGCTGATTTACCTAGTTAGCAAATGCAATTCTATTCATTCTTTCTGTTACATCTGCGTCCTCGCAGATCCAGAGCATCACAGATTCATCCCGAGGCTCAATCCGCCGCAAGAACCCGGCCGCCGTGACCACCCAGCTGAGTGTGACAGAGGAGCCCGCTGCGACTAGCAAGGAGGAGAAGCCTGAAGAGGAGGTATGATGGAGAGAGGAGCGCGTCCAGTTGTTTATTTAAAGAGTATATCAATTGAAAATATAAATGTTGAATATACTGTTTCCTATGCTTCCTGCTAAGATCATGTTTGGGACAAGAATTAACGTTTTAGCTAATTTAGATTTCCTTTGTGGTCTTCTGAAGCATAAACACAGAGGGATGTTTTTTAACCTCTTAAGACCCGAGTTAACTGAAAACTTGTGATCTGCTGCCGAAAATTTGAGTAGCCCTACAAATATTCTGATGATTGAAGATTGCTGATTCGGGATCTTTATAAAAATAATAGAGGATAGTAAAAATATCATTAAAAAACAATGTATTTATTGCTCTGAAATAAAGAAAAATGTTGAAATTTAATTTTATGAACTCAAAGGAAGTAAGCAAACCTTCAAAAATGAAGTGTCAGTGAAGCTTCCTGTTTTCAAAGTAAAACTAACGATTGTGTTTTTTTTCTTTCTGTTCAAAAATTGAATCTGAAGTTCTGCTCACTGACATAAGTCGAGAAAAGTCACTATTTATACCGGATTTGTACCACAGTACTTTGAGGATGGAAAAACTAAGTGAACATTTTCAGAATTTGTTGTTAAATGATCCAAAACAACAGATATGTTTCTGTTTTTTATGTTAGCACTGAACTCAACCAGTTTGACAAAAACAAACTTGTTTAAATGAACAAAAAAACATTTCTGTCTAACACAAAGATTTGCTTTTATCAGCTATGTTCATTTCTACGTAAAGGTATAAATGATAGTGATTAATGTGCAATGTGCAAGCGTAACCACACTTCTCCTCCCTCCCCCTCTCTCAAACGCTGTGGTTTTCCGTGCATTCCCACATTTCCACCTCAACCGTGGCTCTCTCAACATTCCATACGATGCACATGAATCCGTCCTCTTCTCCCTTCGTCTCGTAGTCAAAGTCGGCCTCTCCCCCTGTCTCCCCCCCTGCTCAGGTCCAGCTCATCCACGACAACACCACCCCGGCCAGCCCTGCCACCCCGGCCACCCCGCTGACTCCTGGAGAGGGGGCCCAGAGCCCCGGGGAGCAGATCCAGATGACTTGGACCGAGAAGTGTGACGGCGAGCCGGCCAAGCCTCCGGGAGCCGCCACACCAGAGGGCATCAAGGACATCTTCAACATGAAGCCGTGAGTGATGCACAGCATCATGAATCGATAGCTCCTGTGAGGGTGAACCTCCACTTTTAGCTTAGCCTCAGTGAAACATCGTATTTTTAGTTTGTTTTAAAGATGCTAACAGCTTGGTGCTGAAAATGACCTGTTTGTCTCTTTACCATGCTGCAGGGAATGGGAGAACCTGTAAGTACTGAAGTCCTCGTGCTCTTCTCACCCACACGGGAAGAACATGAATGTCTACACGATCCTATTAGAGGAGCATCTTTGCACATACTTCTCAAAAAGTCTCTATTTAACTGATGTCTTTTTTTTTTTTCCTTCAGGAATCAGTCTAACGTGAGGCGCATGCACACGGCGCTGCGGCTGAACGAGGTCATCCTGAAAAAGTCCTCTGAAGCCAGACTGGTCCTCCTCAACATGCCGGGGGCCCCCAAGAACCGGACGGGAGACGAGCACTGTATCCTCAGATGGAGCAGAAACGGGTTCAGAGGAAGGAATGTGAAAAATAATCGTGATGTGAAAAACTGTCGCTCTTGTGTCAGATCCACTCAGATCCTAAAAAGCTCTCCAGTCTCAAAAAAGAAGCAGAAGAAGATTTTAAAATAGAGGCGGAAGTTCAAAACACCACAGTACAAGAAAAAAAAGTCTTTACATCAATTATGATTCTTTAATCTTTCAGTGTATAATTAACAAGATAAACTAGTCCTATGTAAACTAACTTTCACACATACATCTGAAGCATCTTTTAGGCTCAGACGTTGTGTTTTGATTAACCAGGAGGACTTCTTTAGATCATTAGTCCCCGGGCCGGTACCGGTCCATGAAACAGTTGGCCACAGAAAAAAAACAAAAAAAAAACAACCTGTTTTTTCAGTTTTATATATAATCAGATTCTAAAGGAAGTTATATTTTGAAAAACTGCTGGATTCTCCCCACCACATTACATTTTTCAGTCACGTGTCAGACGAACATCCACTTCTTTCTTAAAGCAACTCCACCGCGCCAAGCAAGCAAAACTAACCAAAAACATATTTATTTATTTATTTGAAAGTTTATTTTTGCAGAAAAAATATAAGAAAAAAGCCTTGGACTTCAAAATAAACATAATTTTTATTTAACAGACAAAAACCAGGAGTTTTTAATCCAAAAATTGATTTTTTGTGCTGTTTCCACAAACTGAAAATAATAACGTAGAATATTCAGCAACCGGGTTTCTAATGTTACCAGGATGCTGCTAATACTCAGAGTTACTCAGTGGATTCACTTTCAGGATTATACCAGCTCAGTGGCCTTGTGGTAGAGTGTCTGCCCTGAGACTGGAAGGTCATGAGTTCAAGTCATACCAAAGACTAAAAAGGGGACTTGCTGACACTCGTCATAAAAGGGTTGGATTAGGGGGGTTTAACCACCAAATGGGTCGCAAGCGCAGCTGTGTCTGCAGCTCACCACTCCCCCAGGGGATGGATCAGATGCGAAGAACAAATTCCAGCTCAAATATACACAGAAATGTCCTCGACATGTTTAATGAATGAGGAGGCCAAAATATTAGAGCCTCCTTTCAATATTCTGAACTCTTAACACACTTTTGTCCCCTTATGGCCTGTAACCAAATACGTTGTTAAATAGAAAATTAAAGGGAGACGTTTTTGATTTGACTAAAGGCTTTCTAAACTGTGATGAATACCTCAGTGAGGAGATGATCCAGGTAATAAAAGCTCTACATTCTCTGAGTATGAGCTGTACTTCAATAAACGTAAGGATCTTTATTGCTCATTGTTGACACTTCTGCACACAATGACCTTCACGGCGGAGTTTTATACAAATACAGAAAGAAAGTTGATTACACAGTAACAATCCTGACATTTGAAAGTCACGACGACAGGAAGTCCTCTTAGAATGTGCTGCCATGGCAACCGAAAAGCCACATTTGAAATGAAATTCCCTGAACTTAAAAAGCACTTGGAGGTGGTTGTGAGTGAAAAGCCGCTTCTCTTTAACTCTCCTCTCTCAGACATGGAGTTCCTGGAGGTTCTCACTGAGGGCCTGAACCGGGTCCTGCTGGTCCGCGGGGGCGGCCGCGAGGTCATCACCATTTACTCCTGAAAGAGCAGCCCCCC
>NC_050516.1:21571564-21603743 GCF_002922805.2 Oryzias melastigma
CCTTCCAGCCCAAACAAATGCTCCTTAAATGTATCCCCCCCCCTCGTCCCCGCTAGTGTGTGCCATCTATTGCATTGACTGTGTGAGGAGGAGACGCGGCGGTGGGTGTGAGCGTGCATGCGTGCGTCCGTCCGTCTGTGTTTGTTTTAACCTCTGCAGCTTCTTTCCAAACCCGAGCGTCGGAACAGCAGCGGGTTCTGCTCGGAACGAGGGGAGGAGCTCAGCGTCTGACTGTCTGTTTAGTGTCCTGGCGGCGATGGGACACCCCGCACAGCTTGTCGTATCAGATGTGAATTTTCTATTCAAAAGCAACGGACTCACGGTCAGGACCACCAGCAGGAGGAAGGAGGAGAGTACAGCTGTGAAGTAGGAACTGTGAAATCCACAAAAAACTGGAACCAGAAGGAGATGTTATTCCAAGCTGCAACACACTCACAGCTGTGTGTGTTTTTAGTCCACTTGTTGTGTTACTGCCATCACAGTTTCACCCTTCAACTTTAGTGGCTGTTTATTCACGTGGCCACTGTCTGTGCCAAAAAAAAAAATAAGATGAAGGCGAGCTTTGTTAGTTTGACTAAACTGTGAATAGCTGGTGAGGATGACCACCCCCTCCTCCACTCCCGTCAGACTGTAAATAGTGTACAAGCATCTGGCGCGTCGTTTGGTACGAGTGTAGTATTTTTGTGACAAACTTTGGAGAGCAAAAAAAAAACCGCTTGTAGTGGAGAGAAAACGGTTCGTTTAAAGGGACAAAAACAAACAAAAAAAAGTATTTATTTATTGCAAATATTTATTGGGTGGCATCAGTTCCTGTCACTATGGCAACCGTCTTTATAAGCACTGCACCTGCACTGCTCGCCGCCGCGCGACACGTGAAATTTTTGATGATTTTATCAAACCCATGAGGAAACACTAAATGTTATTTTTCCACGTCGAGAACATAATATGTATTTGTGTTTACTAACGAGGCGTTATACATATTAATAAAATAGTTGTGTCATTAAAAAAAAAAAAATTACTGCTTTGCCAAATTTTAGATGTGCCATAAGATAGTATATTCCAAAGAGGAAACAAAATAATTTAAGGAGTTTTAATTTAAATTTAAAAAATAGAAAATGGTCCTGCAAAGTCGGGAGAGAAAACGCAACATTTCTGTAGCTCACATGAATGACCTCTATGCAGTAGGTTCTCCTGTCCTAAAAATGTGAGCCGCTCCCCCTCATCCCCACGGAACCACACGTGAGCAAAACCACAAAACTTTGAAATCTCGGAAGGAATGTGCAATAGTTGAAATCTGGACTGGCATGATCATGTTATTTATTTTTTTAACACATATATTTTGTATATGTAGATTTGGTAAGTCATGTGCAATCTCACTCTGACCAAGAGACAGCAGTCACTTTACCTTTCATCGGCCATTCTTTTCTTGAAGACGATATTTTTGGTCATTTGCACTCGTAGATTAATAATAAATACATTTATATGAATATATATAAATATATATAAATAAATATATGTGAAATATAGAGGAGCAAAACAAAGCTAGTTTTTAGAACTATGAAAAAAGCATATTTAATGTTTTTAGTGTTGCTTGAATGTCCGATCATATGTTGTGAATGCTGCTAGTATATATAAATATATATATATATAGGTTTATTTGTACTGTAAATAGAGGTGAGTGGTTCAACAAAAAGGGTACAGATATACATATCAGTGGTGGTTACCAAACACGACCAGGCTGTACTGATCTCTAGACAGGGTTAGCTTTCTGTTCAAAACGACAAAAAACGAATGATGCAATATTACACCCACCCACCCCCCCACGCGCTTTTATCTTCAAGATTACAATCTTTATCACCACAACTGAAGAAAAGCAACTTTACCAAAGCAGAATTTTAATTTCTGCGGCATGTTTCCTTTTTGACGCTGATGTGTTTTGAATTAAAGCGTTTCAATTTAAAAAAAAAAAAAAAAAAGAAACTACCTTTGACACCTGAAGACTTAACAAGAAGCCACTCCTAGTTCTCAGAGATTTCGGGGTGCCGGGTCGTGTGGATCTTCTTTTCACTCGGTCGTCGCTGAAACAGTGGGGTTTTTGAAGAGGAAAAGTTCTTTTTTTTGGGATCGTCTACCACATTGTCTGCATCATCTGAGCCTTTTAGATTTATCCATAAGATGAGATATATGATGTTTATTGGAAAAAAGTTTATCGGAAATGAATTTATTTATTGAATTCTAAATGTTTTATAATTGCTGTTTGCATGGTACTATGTGGCAATATTTGTTTTTAGTGGTTTCTTATAGTGATGTTCACGGTGCAGCGCAGGAGCGAAAGGCCAGTCGGTCCCAACAAGTTACAAGAATTTGGGAACTGCACTCGGCAACAAGACCAGACCTCGAGAAAACAAGCCTTTTATTTTTATTTTAGTCTTTTGGAAAAAAGTGAGAAAAAAAAGTGTGACTTCACTATATCGTTACTTGTTATATTTCAATCTTGCTGAAGTAGTCTTATGTAACGTAACAGGAGATTTTGAGTTTGCAAATAGATGAGCCTTAGATGGGTCATTTCACTTTTGTATATATAGATATCACTTAAGTCAGAGACACTGTAACCTACTAGTGTTGTCTTTTGTTGTACACTGTTCTATCACTGTGGACGCAGTCTTTGTAAAACCATGTGCAATATTTTTCCCCCTCATTAGGTTTCTTTAGTGGGTTGTGTTTTTTGTTGGGCGGAGTCTCTGACATCATCATCTTTTGGGTCCATGAAGGACAAAAAAAGGCAGAGAGGACGCTCTGTGACAATCTGCAGCAGTGGAGCTCCACTCTGCACCGTTCCACAGTGACCTCTGGTGGCGGAAGAATGTATTACATCCAGAAATCCCAGAACGTCAGAGACCTGCCCATTTTTTTTTTCTTTCTACAACATTTAAGTTGTTTCTCTTTGCCACTTTTATTTATAAGGGAAAAAAATAGTGCTTGTCACTTTTTTCTTTGAGATGAGCCCTCCCAGAACCCTTCTGAGATCATACTTACCCCCCTGACTCCATGGTCTCCACCCCATCCCAGCCACAGTCCACCCCAGCTCTGTATTTTAAATGTGACTGCAGTATAATTCAGAAAAATGATCAAAGAATATAAAACTTGCGCTTCCAATCCTGGTACTGGCTCTGCTTGGACACATGTCGGATAGTCGACTTAAGAAAAAAACCAGCATGTCCTCCTTCTTCTCTCCCCCCTTTCCCCAGCTGAATCCAATGATCTAGACCAGATCCTTTTTGCCTGCACAACTGTAGCATGAGACAAACCAATCGCTGGTCATTCTTCAAGTCTCCATCCTTCAATGGAATATAAAGGGCTCTGAAACACTTCTGTTACCAGGTTGAAGAGGCTTTTTTTTTCTGTTCAGACATCAACTGAGAACAAAGAAAAGAAAAGAACATCCCCGACTCTCTAAGAGAAGGCAGACGGTCTTCAGGAGACAGACAGGCCTGCAGCAGCACCTACACTTCACACAGTAGACAAACCGGAGCGGCTATCCGCGCAGTGCAAGCAGAGCCACATCCCAGTTATGTTGTGTAACTCAGTGCATGCATGCAACTACCCTGATGAAGGTGTGCTGAAAATATATTGGGTGTTTGTGATATATTGTTTATACTGGTCAGAAACTTTGCTTTCTATTAGTATAGTTTCCTCTTTCCATAGGACTGGCCTATAGAAGATAAAAATGATACGTTTTTTATTATTATTTTATGGTAGATCGGTCAACAAGGTCCTCTTTGTGTTATCAGCAGGTAAAATTACCAAAGTACACTTTTTGTTTGATGACGCAACGTGACAGTAAACTAAAGGCAGACACGGACAGTAAAAAATGTGATAAAATCCTGAAAGTTTGATTCTATTTATGTATAAGACTAGCAGAGGATGCTGTGTCCATCACCTCTGAGCAGCTTTTGAACTCCGTCTTCTCGTTTTGACCTCAGAAAGTTCGTCTTTAGTTCACTGTGACAGCTGGAAACATTTTGAATGCTTGTAGCAGCAAACAAAATGTTCCTCCAGAGCGTCTGGAGTTTTCTTTCGGCGTGAGCAGTCTCATGGTAGAGCTGTAGTTTTGTTTCAGTTCTGTGGGAGTGGGTGTGTGCGTGTTTTACTTGTTGCACCTGGAACTGCTGGGAGCAGGGGGTGGTTATGGGCGAGGGTGGGCGGGGCTATGTGTAAATAAATAGTGTGGAGGTGTTTATTTTCTGTGTCAGTGTAAGTTAAATATTCTAAAATAAAAGAACCTGTATTATTCTCTCTTGTGATTCATAGTACTTTAAAAAAAAGAAGAGGAAAATGTAGTTTTATCTTGCATAACAAATGCTTTTCTCTGGCTTCTGGCGATCCCCATTCCATTTTATAGATTTGTCAGCACAAAATGCAATAAACCAATACCATTTTATTACATCAAACGTGTGTGGAGTTTTTAATTACGGCTTGTTTTGAGAACAACAACAACAAAAGTACAAATGAAACGGCGGGAAACTATAAAAAGCATTACTGGTTTGGATCAGAAACCAAAACAAAATTCATTTGCTCAAAGACTCACTTGTAAAAAGGCTGAAAATATTCAGCCCCCAAAAAAATTGAAAATACAATCAAGCAGTCTGAACACATCGTTCCATTTTATCAATATTAAAGGGAGAAAAATACAAATTAAAAAAGGTTTACTGATACAGAACTGGTGAATGCCATCACTCAGAGGTGTGGTGTCTATTTCTATCAGCAGGGGGCGCACTAACTCATTCCAGCTCATCAGTAGGGTCGAGAATACATGGACATGGCTGGGACCTGCCCCATGCTGGGGGCGGTTCTGGAGGGGGTTTGCTGAGGAGCTCCAGAGCTCACCAGGTTATTGAGAGACGGTCCACTCTGAATGAGAGTGTCAAGAGCTTTCTGGACGCTGGGGTTGTCAAAGTTGATGCCTGAAGCAGCCATGGGGGCCCTCTGAGCACCGAGTGCTGCAGGCAGGCGAGCCGGTGGGGCGCTGTAGGCCTGTGATGCTGGAGCAGGGGCCCCAGGCATAGTGGGGCGGGAGGGGTTTTGGGAGGAAGAGGGCCCCAGAGAGCTGTAGGGATGAGACTGAGGGGTCGCAGAGGGAATGCTGCCGGCGGCTGTCAGGGGCCCTGAGCCGCTGTTGAACAGACTGAGGATTTTAGCCTGCAGCTCCTGCTGATGACTGGGGTTAGCGGAGGTGCTGGAGACGGCCGACAGACTGTGGTGGCTGGGCGGCTGGGAGGGGAGCGCGGAGGAAGCTGGGATCCCTGCAGACGATGCCGGACCGTCCAGATGAACTCCTGCAGGAGCACTGATGTGACCTGAGGCAAAATGGTGGGAAACAGGTTTAAAAACAAGTTCTAATGTTTGACAAAATACTAAATCTGATTTATTAACACGGGAAATTAAAAAAAAAAAAGTTTAACTTCAGTCACAAATTACCTGCAAGAGGATCCGATACACTGCGAACTAGACGAACCCTTTTGTCCTTAAGATACGCAATGAGGGCGTCCAGTTCTTCAGGGGTTAAAAACCTGAAAAACCACAGCAGACATCATTAAGTCTCTGAATCAATTGTTAGTTTCTACTGAAGTCATCAGTGAACCGTAAAAACTCGTGTTGCCATGAAAGGCAGGATTATGGCCCCCAGGGGACTCTGAGCACTTAAACTGGAGAGACCCTTGAAAACGTTTTCAATTCTTGATCTGAAAAAATTCAACTAACTGTAGCAATATTGTAAATTAAAAAAAACTACCACGAATAAAAATTAGAGCCGGGAATCGATTAGAAAAATTGACCAATTAATCACAAACCTGGAAAAAAATTAATCGCAATTGACTTTGTTCTGTTACAGTATTTGCCGACCACTTATCTGCAAATAATCACAATTAAAAAGAATAAAAAAAAAAAAAAAATCACACACAAAACTGTACATTTAGAACATTTATTATTAATTAAGGCTGTCAATCAATTAAAAAAAAATCAGATTAATCAAACTTTTGTGTTGTAATTAATCTCTATTAATCACAATGTTTTACCAGGTACAATATGCAGTTTTTGAACAAAAATCCAGTTGAAGCCTAAATCGAAGAGGCAAAGCGAAGGACTGCTGCTCCTCAAGGTGAAATTAATTCACGTTAATGAATATTAACCCGTTAATTCTGTTTGATTAATCGCGTGCCTTAATGTTCACAGCCCTACTAAAACTACAGTGTTCCCTTATGTAAGTTCTAAAGAAAACCTGATTGGTGAAATCCATAAAGTATGATTCAGATGTTTTAACTCCTCACTTAACACTTTATACATGTTTGTTTCTCAGACAAACATTTTCACATTTGTTTAACTCTCAAACCTTCATAGAAAATAAGTCCAGTGTTATAGAATGAAAACAAAGATCTGATGGAACTGAACACATTCTGCACAGGAGACACTGCACAGTGAAGATTGATTGACCGTGTTAACAACCAATTTAGAATTTATTGGATCGTAAGGAGGATTCTTAGTGACTAACTGGGTAAAAACCAGCAGATGTGAATTCAGCTGAAAGAAGCGATTATGGCGTCACTTCAATATCCAGCTATGAAGAAGAGGAGAAATAATAACCAGTTATGTAAATATTAGTGAGAGGTCAGTGTGTGTTCAGCTCCATGTTGGGGTTTGTATCAGCTTTAAACCCCCCAAAACCAATAATTTTATATTAAAATGAACACTTAATGAATTTGGCTCATATTTTTTTTCAAACTACTGAGGCTGCATCCATCCGACAGCCGTGTCCTCGTCTAACCTCTTTCTGAAGGTGATTGGAGCAGGAGTTGCAGACAGCTGAAGTGACAGTTGACTACAGGCAACACTGATGAAGTGGTGTTTGTGTGATAGCTGGGCTGTGGGGCGCTGAAGTGAACATGATACCTGTTTTCAGACAGCAGGGTGATGGCTGTGAGCACAGACACAGGATGGCTCTCTCTGTCAGCCTCTCTGAGGAGGACGTCATCTGCCATCTTGGCAGCTTTTCTTGCGATCTCCTCCCGCTCTTTTTCGCGGTTCTCAACCTTGTAGGTGTCATAATTGTGGGCTACCAGCATCATGGCGTCCTGCATGGGCATATTTCGATGCTCTGCGACAAAAAAAGAACAAGAGTGTAAGCATTACAAAAAGAATGCCATCCTGTTGTCTCATTCTGTTGCTCACACATACCTTGTGGTGTGCCAAACAGGATGTTGACGGTGCAGGAGCGGTGCACCTGGTGCTGCTGGGTAATGATGATGGCAAACGGAGTGCGGGCTCGGCCCACATCCTCTAGTGCTTGAGTGAGAGACACTTCAGTGTTCAGAAAGATCAGATCCACTACCATCCCCAGATCGCGGACCTTCCGCCCAACCGTCTCTGCATACTCCCTACAGTTGTTTTTGAAGCAGAATAGACGAGCGCACAAACACACAAACACACACACAGGAACAGTATGAAATGAAACCGCTCCAGGTCGCTGCAGGTATCTCACAGAAAGTGAACTTACTTCTGCGCCTTGTTGACCACAATCACCGAACAGTCAACGGGACGATCGGTGTCGTAGCGCCGCTGGAGCTCTTCGTAGTACTGCCGGTACAGTTCATTACGCCGGCGCTCTTCTGGACGAACGCGATCAGTTACTGCAGAAGGAGAAGAGGGTCAGCAGGGTCCCCGTTTACTTTAACAAAAAGCTAAAAGTTGTCCAGTCTGCATCATCACCTGGATCACGGCGACCATTCCAAGGATCCACATAAGGATCCCTGAAGGCTTCGTCCTTCCTCCTGTAGTACTCCTCCGCGGCGCTGCCACTGCGGTAATACCGGTCGTACTCATCTCGGCTGAAATGATGTTTCAGTTACATAAAGTTTTAAAACCAGTGAGCTCAGTGGGTCTCAGTCACCTGTAGGCAGGATCCCGTGGATCAGCCCTGAGGTCTTTGTCTCGGCTCTCAGAGGTGCGGTAGCGGTAGTCCGGGTCACGAGAGTGGCTACTGGGTCTCGGCTCTCGAGGGGAGTCCCTGGCGTCCCGACTGTCTCGAGGCTCGCGTCCTTCACGTGCGTACACGGGGGAACGTGACCGAGGCCGAGGAGCCCTGAGGGGAATAGGATGGATTAGTCCAAGAACAGGTGGAACAGTCCTACTCGGTACTGCAGTATGAAGAACTTGCTCTTACTGGCAAGGACAAGACTCCATTTAATAAAAAGAAATGAACAAATGTGAAGTTTAACAAATAAAGACATGGAAAGAAAATCTTTTTCCCCCATTTTAAACCATTTGGTTGCATAAATTTGTGTTTCGTGTTGTTTAGAGTTTAGGAAACTTCCTTCACATGGCTTTGTCTTTTGGGATGACCAACCTGTGATCCACACATTCAGCTGGAGGGCAGACTTTCAAGTCTCGTATTTCTCTTTGTGGAATATGGCTTTTTGGGAAAGTATGTTAACAAACTCCACCACTAAATTGAGCAGAATGCAGATTTTTACCTCAAAGCCAGTAAATAGAAATACAAACAGTAAAATATAAAATGAGTGACACCCCCCCATCTTGCATTGAGGCAGTGAAGTATTTCACTTCAAGTTGAAGGATGCAACCAAATCGCTGTAGGTTGCCATGAACTCAAATACATCCGAAGCGGGTTTTTTACTGACGTGTGCTCATGCAAGCGTTTGGTGAGCATTTGCCGCAAGTAGTTAGGAGTCCAAGTATGAAGGTCAAAGCTACTGATTGTTCCAAGAGTTCGGCTATGACCACTTGAGGTACGATACGGAACGAAAGATCCATTCCCGCGGTTTGCGTCACGTACACACACCTAGAGCGCTTGTTTGGAGGGATTTCAGTTGCTCGTTTCTCAGAAAACTTTTTTTTAAGAAGTGAAAGAATAAAATGAGTTGTTTTCTTTTAAAATGCACATTTCTTTATTATAGCTTCACTGCATCAAAAACGTATGGACTTACAGCAGCCTTTATCCCGGTGACTTAAGACCACGGTCAATGTTCAACGAACAAACTGCATGGGAGCTGATACGGTCATTTAAATGGAAGTACAAGTCATTGCACTTTGAAGATCGTACGTGTCAAGACAAAGAAAAGAAAGTTATTTGCTCTAAAATTAGGTCTTAAACTGGGAGTAAATGCAGTTTAATGAGTAACAGTATTTCATCTTATTGAAAAGACAAAATGCAGAAGCTGTGTTTAGAAAATACAGTGAGCTTACAATCTCATGTTAATTTCTAAACAATAGTTATTTAAACTTTGCTAAAACTAAATTAAGAATCAAATCGATCAAGAGGATGATATTTTATGAAGAGTTTAAGATCAAACATAAATAATTATATATAATTCAAGATCAAATATTGATGAAAAAATACTCTTTGTTAAAGCTCTCTTATGTGATGCAGCAATTGAAACGGGCAGGCCAAAGTCTCCTTGCTCCACTCCATTCTGATGCTTCCACTTGGAGACAAATAGATCCAGTTTTTGTTTTCCTCGTCTGAGGGATAATCTAGCTCAAAACTGTATGACTGAACAGCTTGAATATTGTTAACCATTTTTGTTGCACCGCTAACGTTAGCTTGGAGTTGTAAGGGGCTGTAAGCTAGCAGAAGTGAGTGTAAACAAAGGGATGAGGGGATATTAGCTGAGGTTTATTTCCACTTCCACAGTCCCACCTATAATTCAGATGTATTTCTAATGAACTCCTGCCGTTCTGCAAAAACTATGTCCTAGAAAACAACACCGGTTTTAGGATCTATTATAATTACATCTTCAAAGACCATTGGGAACACTTTTACAATAGATCAAAATGTGATTGGAGTGGGACTTGAAGGAGAAACCAACACAACAGGTTAGAGAAATGTGGGGGAAAAGTGCCTTCAAAACCACTAAAATTGAAAAATAGTCCAAGTCCAGCAGGTTTCTGTTGACCTTTCCATCTTTAGGTACAAAAATGTAACAGGAAAATGAGAAAAGAATTAACAAGAGCTCCGATCAAGCAAATTTCTATTGTCTTCATAACATCGTTTCCACATAATCTCTTCACTGATGGTTTACACAGCTTCTGTAATTTGATTTCAATGTAATAGTTATTTTACTTTTTACCTTAATGCTAAGACCTTGGCAAAACCTGAATGACCTGCAAGTAGGAGCTTAGATTTGTACATTCTTCTGAAAAAGGTTTTAATTCAGATATTTCGCGACATGGCCCGAGCAGGACAGAAACAGCCTGAAGAACATGTTTCTGAAAGAGTTTAAGAATCTTGGAAACAGACACTAAACTGCACAGATTTTTCTTTCTTCTTTATTTCAGCACATCAGAAAATCCTACTTTGAAGGAATTCATCAACCGCTTAATGAAACGTTCCTAGCTAATGACACATCAGCTCCTTTTAGCTCGTCTTGACTGGTGGAAAGAAGTGGTCAGGAAATGGTCAAATACGCTTTTTACCGACACGTAGAGACGATGGTAGGTCTTCACACCCTTTTCGCGTTACTTTACCTTCGTGGCGGGCTCTGCTGGGATAGAGGTTTAGCTTGCCGTCGCTCCACTGCCATATTTACATCTGAAAATAAATCAATCCAAACGTTGAACATTACAGTGACATGAAGATCAGCCAAAGCTGCTCACGCAAAATGAGTGGCCGCGCCACAACTTCACGATCCAATAGAAATAAAGTGCCAGGCTCAAAATGAGATCATCCAAACTGGGCGAGGATCGAAATGCAGCCGACTCAGTCGTCCAGCGGGGAAACTGAGTTGGCGAGAAGAAATGTCGTTTTTCTTGAAATTTTGAAAGTAATTAGCAGCGCAACGGAAAATGCTTAGAAAATCGTTGATCACAAAATGGAAAAATTCTTAATCTCAAATGTACGTCCTTAATCACGTGAATCTTCTAAGTAAAGTAAGACACCGTTTCATTTTGAAGAGAGCAATACTACTTGTTTATTTGCAATGTAAATTTGTGTAGCGGCTTAAATGACAAATTTAAACCAAGATTCACATTTCCGTAAAAGCAGAAAATGTTTTAAAGAACAACAGCTCCAAATAAAAGTGTTTCAAACTAAATTCTGTATTTTTTCCATTAAATAACCCAATAAGACCAAATGCAGCCAGTTTGCTACAACCCTCTAGAATGTTGGATACTTTCTGGGAAACCTTTCATAATGAATAGACCTTTACACTTTGGTTATTAAAAGGAAAGCTTTGGTTGACCTAAAAGAAACTGATATAATACATAAACATTAGAGCACAATTTACTATCATAAAACCATTTATGTTGTTCTAGTGAAACCAGGAACACTATTGTTATGGTGTCAGCTAGGGGTGCCACGACTAGTTGACTAATCGACTATTAAATAGTAAACGACTAATTTAATAGTCGATTAGTCATTACTTTATATTATATGGAGTCAGAGTATAGTAAAATAAGGTGAATGACCACATTATTGACAGATTTGGATTAGGTTCTGTTTATGATTGCACAAAATTATAGTTGTGTTGGCAGATATACCAAGATTTTATAATATATTGATAAAAAACAGTTTTTACTTTTTTTCAAGCTATAGCACCAAAAACCCCAATGAGTAAAATTATAGTCAGCTCAGTTACTTAAAAAAAATATTGCTAATAGTTTTTGTTTGAACTGTTCTGCAATCTGAATCCATACCATTTTGTAACTGATTACACTAGTGTACTCTCTGCAGAAGGTCCATTCTTTGTAGTTTTACTTTGAAGCGTCCTTTTTCTTTGCAAGCCACTCATTCTGTGTAGTCTTGTCAGTGGTTGTGTGTTCTTTCGCTGAAGGAATACGGCTCTGTAAATTTATGTCTATAATAACGGTAAACTCCAGGATTTATTTTTGTACTTGAGCTTTTTACTGTTTGTCCCACAGAAGCATCACTTCTACGCTTTGGTGATCATTAACTGTTGTAAAAGTTGAAGGTCCAGTAAAACAGAAGTAGGCGAGGTAAATAATCAAAAGTGGATGTCTAGAGGCATTTTCAAACAAAAGTGCTTTCATTTTTATGCAAAAAGAGAACAACAACCAGCAGTATTTGCTTTGTTTTTTTCTAAGGAGCTGTGCAATTCAGTGCCTTGCCTTGATGTCTATTCAGCAAACACTATGTATCTTATGTTCCCATATTTATTGCAAATCAAGTGTAAATATGCTACAAAAATTCTAGTTTCTCAAAAGACCACTGAAGGCTGGTGTCAGTAGCGAGGAAGTGCACATCTGTTAAAAGGCAAATTTTACAAAGACTGCTTTAATGTATATTACTTTATTTCCTATGTATAACATTCTTTTTTTTTATCTTAATAGAGCTTAAATTTTGACATCAAAGGGAGTGGTTTTGATTGACACATGAATGGACCAAAGCTCTCCCTATATTTTGTCCTGCCCAGTAGGACTGCTACGATTAGTCGACTAATCGACTACTAAAATAGTCGATTAGTCGTTACTTTATATTAAATGGAGTCTGAGTGTAGTAAAGTTGAAAGTTTAATGACATATGCTAGCTTTAGGACAATGATGGCATTTATTAAGGTTTTTTAGAGTTTAGCTAATCCTTAAGCTACATGATAACTGTTTTGGATTTAGGCTTTTTGGTTTTTTTACACTATTTTTTGGAGTTTAGCTAATATTTCAGCTACATGCTAGCTGTTTAGGCTAAATAAGTGGGTGGTGTAATTCAGTGAGTAGCTTGTAAGGTCAACAGTATAGTGATTTTCACATAATTAAAAAGGATTTTTGCTAATAACTTTTGGCAAATATGAATAAATAAATAAATAATATGTAAACACTGAACGAGACGATGAACTGACAGCTTGTTCAGCCCTCATGTTAAAGTCTGTTGTGGGTCTACGACCAAAGCTGTAAAGGCAAAGAAATACATTCATGCGTTCCATCGGCTTGTGTCACAAATATTAATATTAGATTATTTTATTCTGCTTGTATATCATTTGCTGCTACAAAGCGTAGCTATTATCACGCTTATATTCTATTGTATTTGTTCAGGAACCCAAATATCTTCTCGTCTTATTTGACATGTCTAAAGGCATTGCATTCGGTCTTAGGGGGTTACTCTTTTAACAAAAAAACTTAATATGAAGAAGATTTTTTTAAGCTTCCTTTTTAATGTCAAAAGCAATTCATCAAGAACAACTCACATGCAGCCCAAAAAACTTTCATATCAGTTTAATAAAAGGTTTTCATATTAAGTTGGTTATAATTTGGATTTTGCGGTCCACCCAGCAGGAAAAATGAATCCTCCCGGGCTGTAAAACACACGTTCTTGCAGGTGAAGCTTACCTATTTTGTACCCTTTATATAGTCGGCCTTTTTGAGCCGATCTTGCAGCTTCAGCTTCCTCAACACGCTCAAACTGAACAAATCCATACCCGCGAAACAAGGATACGCCTGGAAGAGGAATATTTTAGGTGGCAGAAACTTAAGACCATTCTGAAGAACATTTTGATTCTTATTTCTATTTTCTAACTTTAGATTGATAGCAACGTACAATGTTGAAACATGCAAGGTCATCCTCCCTGCGATAAACGGTCAAGAATTCAAATTTCCGACTTATTGCTTATAAGTTTACTAACCGATTATCTTGCCATACGGGCTGAACAGGTCTTCCAAATCCTTTTTTTCCATGTCAGAAGTTGGCAAATTCCCAACAAAAATCCTTCTTTCCAAATCTCGAGGATCATTACTGCTGCAGGTGCGTGAAAATCGCCCCGGCGATGGGCTGCGGCTTCTTCTGCGAGACATGACTAGATCCCAACGTTAGCGATTTCTTTCTTCGTGTGCCTCAAATGCTTGAAAGGGGTTGGGTTGTTCGCAAAGAAAAATGCCTTTAAAGCGTCCACGGTCCTGTAACATGTCAGTGAGTTAGGAGAAAATCAAATTCTGTCAAGGATAAGGAGTTTAGTGGAGGAAAACGTGCAAAAAACAAAGTAAATTCTGTTGAAATACAAGTTCTTCACGAAACTTTTTTTTTTAAGTTTGCACCACAAATATGACATGAAGAGAGTTCAAAGAAAAAAAAAAACAATAACGTATTCAGGTCTACATCGTTTATCATTTTAGTATTTTTTTCACAAAAAAATTGAGACTCTTTGATAAAAGAAAAATTGTATCTTCTAATAAAAACAAATTCACTAGATATAATAAAATCAGGATCGCTTTAGAACAGATTCAGAACCCATTTAATATAAAGAGCATTTTTCATCTCCCTTTTAATGTTCAGTTTAGTAGAACATGTATTTTTATTTAGATATAAAGCTTAATTAAACTTAGGGACAGGTGAAGAATAGTATATTAAAAAGAAGGGAGGGCAATGAATTGGAAAATATAAGTGAAAGTTTTCTTAAAAATGTTTGAATGTAAACAAAAAAAGATGAATATTCATGTTTCTGTTTTAAGAATGCACCTAAAAAAAGAATCCTGCAATAATGGATTTAAAAAATGAAAACCTTTTTTTTTTTTTTTAATCCACACTTGAGCAAGCAAATAGTAAAAAATGAAAAAAATAATATGGATTTGAGAATAATAAAGAGGTACTTGGTTGGCACACATTATAGGTTGAGCAACTGTATTTTTTTTATCTTTGTTTCCCCATTTTTCCTGTCCAGCAGCAGGGCAAACAGATGGGGTATATAACAGTTATATACTTCTTTCTCAAACCAGGTGTATATTGTAGAAACCTATTTTGTACATTTAAAACTTTATTTTATTTAGTTAATTGTCGTTATTAGCTTTTTTTTCTCTTCCTTTTTTTAATCTTGGCTAATTTTGTGCTTTAACTTATTGCAAAATAGATCTCAAAGAAAAGAAGAAAGATTGCATGGAATGGAATTTGCCCATGCATAAATAACAAATCTCAAGAAAAGAATAAAAGTTGCTCAGACTTCTCGGAATAAAGTATTTTTTTCTCATTAAAATACTTGCCATGATTTAAAAGTATGATGAATGATAATAAATATACACATTTTATAGCTAATATGCACTCAAAAAAAATCTCAATTTGAAAATTATTTACATAGTTAATGTGTATTCTTGAAAGAACTCCTTTACTTACCTTAAGTTTAGCTTGTTTGTTCTGGATGGAACGTCTTTCTGTCGTCGACACCCAAACGTCTGAAACACAATATTGACAATTTAAAGCAGGATCAGTGGTAATCTGTTCTGCTTTGAACAAACCCTTTTATATATATATAATGTATTTATTTACCTGAGCCCAAGTCAAAACCAAGATCTTTTAGTCACATTTTTCATTAAGATGAAAGTGTAAAAAAAAAAAAAAGTGATTTATTTGATCATTTAGCAATTGTTGTTTGGTCTCAAACCACATTTCCAATGAAAGCCAAAGCCTCCTTTCAACATTCATGATATATTGTATTCTAAAATTATGGTAAAAAGATAAATAGGCCTTTTTTTTTAAAGTCCATTACTAATAAAACCATTATAAAAAAATATCCATCCAAAAAGATGAAACCATAAAATCAAGATGCATTTGTAGAAATTTGACATGTGCAAGACACAAAAATAAAAAAATATTGAGAAAAAAACTCGCTGAACTATTAAAGCAAAAGTGAAACAACCAAACAAAACAAATTAATCTTGTTTTATAGTTATTCTATATATCAATCATCTATTAAACGGGGACTTTTTTTAATTTAAAGTTGTGTAAATAAAATAATCAAAGCCATGCTGATTTATTCCCATTCATTGTAAAGCAATACAATCAGTCCCCACGTCTCAAAATGCCATATTATATCTTCATATATTATTTCAATCGATGAGGCACGTTCCTGTAAATGTGATTGACCTGATTGTTGAGGTCTAATATTGCATAACACATCGAATATTAAAACAAGGTTTGTTTGTCAAAAATCTAGCATAAGTGAACTCCCGCTTGCGGTGATGTTAGCTTGCTAGCTAATGTGGTTGCTTTCAATATGGAGTCCGTTTCATTCTACTATACATGGTATGGTTCACGGAATGGAGTGGGCTTAACAAAACAAGACAAAAACATCCTTGCGTTTTAAATAAGCCTAACAAGACCATGCTTTTTTAACAATAGTATAGACCTGGCTCGTTTTTGATAGTGTTAGTCACTAATCTAATTCTTTCTGACCCAACATTTTAGCTAGGTTAGCTTGAATGTTACTAGCTACCACAAATCGGCGTCATTAAGGGTTTAAGACAAAATCATGTAGCTACATTATATTAACGTGCTGTGAATCATACATTTTAGTGCATGTTTGCATTTAAGGAAACCCGTGGGTATTTACCTTCAACTTCAATTTAATCTCCCTTTAGTTTGAGGCCACAGACAAGCGCGGAGGATCCTGCTAGCTTACAATTGACGACGAACGCACATTGCGCATGCGCTCCCCTGACCGTATCTTTTCACCTTATCTTTAACAACAGAATGGTGTAACCAGTGGATGTAATGCAGGAATCTGCTTCCTGTAACACAAAAGAACAGTTCAGACCTGTTTCTAACTGATCTAAACCCAAGGCCAGACGCAAAATCTTACTACACACTTCAGAAAAAGCATTACGTTGTATTTATTACATTGTTACTATTATAATATGGTCTTCTATTTATTTATATTTATTTATATTGGTCTTCTATTTATTTATATTTATATTTATTTATATTAGACGGGACCACAGTCCCAAATTTCGTCTGTCATGTTCACGTGTTGGATGACAATAAAGAATCTTGAATCTTGAATCTTGAATATCAATAAATTCGGTTTTTCCCCCCACGAATAAAACATTCAAATGTAAAGGGAAAATACATAGACTGTATGTAAAATAACATTATTTATATGTATTTATTTTTACAGTCTATGGGAAAATAGCACCCTCCTCCCTTAAATATATTAATGTTCTTTAATCTAACAGTAATATTTAAAATATAAACATGAGTTTTTTTAAGACATCCAGTGCAAAATAGGATGAAAATCTGACAAACATTAACTAAAAATCTGTTTTTTTTTAAAGGAAAGGGAAGGGGGGGGGTTTAGTCTTTCACTTGAGGTGCACTACCCTTTCTCTACTTACTGCTG
The DNA here is from genome assembly GCF_002922805.2 of Oryzias melastigma. Classification (NCBI taxonomy): domain Eukaryota; kingdom Metazoa; phylum Chordata; class Actinopteri; order Beloniformes; family Adrianichthyidae; genus Oryzias; species Oryzias melastigma. The sequence goes on from NC_050516.1 coordinate 21,588,685, forward strand.
CTGTTAATCTAAATCTAAATATGGCTCCCTTGGTTTAAATATAGAAAAAGTGTTTAGAAGCACTCTTCAGACTGCAACTAAACATTGATGTGCAGTATGTGCGTAACAGGGGATCTTTTCAAGTATTTTTACAGTATTACAAATGTGTGCATAGTGGAAGAATTGTGGGGTGCACAAAATGTCCTAAGTTAGTCAACAACAATATGGAAACAAAAAAGGAATTTATATTACTGATAAATTAGCATTTTTGTCATAAATTCACAGATCTAACTGAAATTAAATCAGTTTTTCTATTAATAAAATACATTTTTTTTTCAATGTTTGCAACTTTCTTTTCTTTCAGTCAGAAAGCAACAATGGAAGGTTAAAAAAGACCTAAACGAATTTGTATAAAAATGGAAATCTCACTTTATAATTAAGGATTTTTATCGGTTTAAGTTTAAAAAAAATGTGTTCTGTTTTTGAAAATCTCATACCGTTCAGAAATTTAACATTTTTCTTCATAATAACATTTAAAAAGCGATGAGTTGCCATGTTGGGACATGATTTTGTCCGTTTCCGCTTACTGTTAAATATCAAGGCCAATCCCCCCTTTTGGTCTCAGGGAAATGCATTTTATTTTACGTAACAACATTTCAGCAATTTTAGAAACTGGTAGGTTGATCTGAAATTTTAAGAAAACGCTTTATGAGCACCCTCAATCAGCTGTGCCTACCTTCGTGCACAAGTCATTACCTTTTTCAGTCATTTTTTTTTACTTCCGCAAAGGAGGCTGTTTTTTGGGGGGGATAAATCATACCTGGCAACCTCCATTCACAGTCGCTTTCTTTAGGCTTCATCCACATACATATATAAACGGGTTCATCGGCTCAAGATGGCAGATTTCGACGAGCTCAGCGAAGAGGAGAAGGTATTACTTTAAAAACACACATAAACGTATATTATTGTGTTAAAAATGTGTATGTAACAATAGAACCGGAGTCTGTATAGACCGAATTAACAAGGAGGAACATAAGTGCTGGTGGAGCTAGCTAACCCAGACCACAGTTTTTTTTTTTAGAAAATTTCTTGCTAGTTTTTTAGTGTGAATTAATTTGTATTATATTTAGCCGCCTTGCCATTTAATACATTTATTTTGATTTGTGTAAGAACGAGATGTGCAAGAAATTTAAGTACTTAAAAAGAAAAAATAAGACAAGCTCCGCTAATGCTAAACGAGGGGAAGTAGGGCTACTTCCTACATTTACTGTTGAGGATAATGACAGCATCGGAGCAAACACCATCCACACCCAGTTAGCGTCTAGCTTGTTTTACTCAGGCATTATTAACATTAGGAGTTACGTAAAGTTGCACCAACATAATTGTTTTTGTTGTGATTATTTTAGGAGCACGTTTTGCGTCCAAAACTCGGAGTAGGGCAGATGTTGTAGTGTGATTTTTGGCCTTGTGGTGGTTAACTTTACTGTCTACATCAGGCCGCCACACCATGACTGTGTAGCTGCTTGCACCATCATGTTAACTGTCAAGAAAGGTGTTTATGTAAACTTGTGGCTGAGTGTAAAATGTTAGTCCTGAAATACATTCTTGAATCAGTGACTACAAGTTAGGAAATTATTTAATTTGTAAAAAAAAAAAAAAAAAAAAAAGATTCCATCACAAGTTCTAATACTTTGCAAAACCTCTCCCCAACGAAAATTTTGTTTTTGGTGTTTTTAACATTTTCTTGTGATTGAGGACATTAAGAAAATTAATCACAAAATTGCACTTCTGAGTATTTCTTTATTGAAATCATGAATCAGACAAAAATTGCAGTTGGTAAAATCTTGTAGCTGTGACATATGTGCTACAATTTATTCTGATGCATCCACTTGCAGACAAATGGATTGGATCCATGAACGCCTTTGTTTTCCTTGTCTGAGCCGATATCTACCACAAACCTGTACGGCTGGATAGTTTCAATATTGCTCTCCGTTTTTGTTGCACCGCTAATGTAATGTTAGGGTTGTAAGGCAGCGAGGGAGTGTGTAAATGGATGGATGCTAGGGATTAAGGGCAGGCTTGCAATCTGTCAACCACCCCGTCCACAACTCAGAAGCTAATTTTGAATTAACTAATACCGCTCTGCAGAACTTGTCCTAGAATTTTTTTTTTTTCGATTTTGTTTTTATTTATTTTAATTTCTCTGTCTGTTTTTGCTTTTTATTGTGAAGAGCTCAGAGCTGCACAATGTATGAGAATCACTTTTTATAAATAAAGTTTGATTTGATTTGAGTGGGACTTTAACCTGTATCTCAATAATTTGCAGGTCCGAATTGCATCCAATTTTGTGCTGCATGCTCCTCCAGGAGAGTTCAATGAAGTTTTTAATGGTAAGTGTTTATACATTTGCTTTATTTTAGCATTTAAAAGTGTTTTATTTTGTCTTTTTATTTTATCTATTGAGTGTTTAACTGAATAGAGATGCTTTATACGTGCAAATATTTTTCAGATGTGCGAATACTGCTCAACAATGATAATCTTCTCAGGGAGGGGGCAGCTCAGTGAGTTTTTCTTTGTACACTCATTTTAATGGAAAAAAATATTATATACTAGAATTTATATATTTATGATTTTCTTTTATGCAGTGCCTTTGCTCAGTACAATATGGATCAGTTCACCTGTGCAAAAATCAATGGATATGAAGATCCGGTAAATATTTGTTTATTTTGAATGATGTTTTCATTTGTTTATTCATTGATCTTAACCTACTTTTTTCATGTAGGTTCTTATAACCGAGCACGGCGACTTAGGAAACGGGCGCTTTTTTGATCCGCACAACAAGATCTCATTCAAGTTTGACCACCTGAGGAAGGAGGCGAGTGACCCCCAGCCTCACGAGGGCGAGGCTGGCCTCAGGTCTTGGAGAGATGCCTGTGACTCAGCTCTCCGGGCCTATGTTAAGGATCACTATCCCAGTGGAGTCTGCACGGTGAGAGCACTCAGAAAATCTGCAGTGTAGCTGATGAGTTCGGCAGTGCTCACTCGATCGTCCTGTTTTATTTGCGTCAGGTTTATGGAAAGACAATCGATGGGCAGAAGACCATTATCGTTTGTATCGAAGGCCATCAGTTTGAGCCCAAGAACTTCTGGTAAGGGGGGATATTTTTTGACACTCTTCCTACTTTAGTTCAGACTTAAAGCCAAGTAGGTTACTTCACTTTTGTTACCAGTATGATCTTAAAGCTTCGAATGATATATATTTTACATGTTGTCCTTACAGGAATGGTCGCTACAGGTCTGAATGGAAGTTCAGCATCTCGCAGTCCACAGCACACGTGACTGGAGTCTTAAAAGTTCAGGTATTTGGATATAGATGCAATGCAGATTTTGTCATTACATTTGTTAATTTTGTGTTGATGTTTCCTCATTTCCTTCTTTTATACTAGGTGCATTATTATGAAGATGGGAATGTGCAGCTGGTCAGCCATAAAGATGTACAGGAATCACTGACTGTCTCTGTAAGCCTTTAAATTTTGCTTTGATTCTTGATATTTCTCTCGTGTTTCTAGTGCTTTTGTAAGTCTCCGATTATGTCAATATTTGTCTAATAATCACATATTTATTTGAGCAGAACGAAAGCCAAACTGCAAAGGAGTTGGTGAAGATAATTGAGGATGCAGAAAATGAATATCAGGTAAACCAAAATTGTTTTTCTTCAAAAACAAACAAAGTAGTGTCAGAGGATGGATGATTTCCTAATCTTTCTACCAAAGAATCACTTTGATAACACATGTGAACCCAGGATTATCGATTCTCTCTCGAGACTGTTGTGGCTCAACTGTAGTCAAATAAAACAATTGGAATAATCAATCAACTCTAGATTTTACGAGGGGATTTAGGGAGTCTAGTTTCAAGTCCTGAAACACTATACATCCAATAAATTTAGCCTAAAATGACTGATGCAAATGTACCTTTTAATAAATTAAAGTCTTTTCTTGATCTTTCTTAGCGTGCATCCTAAGCAGCTAGGCTTTAGTGTAGCTGTTCATCTTAATTTGACGACATGATTTTTTTAAATTTGTGTGAAAATAGAGGCTATTACACTCCAAAGTTAAACATTTTCACTCCATTATGAGTGGAATTATACTTTTAGCTTTAAGACCCACTCTAATGAAAATCATATTATTGGGGTTTTTTCTCTTTTGTTGTAGCATTGTTCTCGTGATGGAAGACGCATATAAAACAATTTAAGAATAAAACAGAATTTCTGAGTATTTCTTTTTTCAAATTGTGATGGATAAGGAAGCAGATAAAAACATGCGGTTTAAAAAAAGTTTGGGTTTGTGTGATGCAGCAACTGTCATGAACAAGTCAAAGTCTCCCCTCTCTGCTACAATTCTCATGCATCCACTTGCAGACAAATATATTTATTGACGTTTACATTTTCCTCGCGTGAACTTCCATCTGGCTGAAAACTGTACGACTGCATAGCTCTGATATTGCTCGCCGTTCTGTTGCTACGCTAATTTTAGCTTGAGCTTGTGAGGTGCTATAAGTTACCAGGAGAGAATGGGAAATATAGAGGTGAATTTTTGATGAACCACTGCTGCAGTATAGAAAATATATCTTAAAAAATGACACAAGCTTTTTGATTTTGGCTAAAAACTGCATGATCATCATTAAAGACCACTGGGGACGATTTTACTGAAGAAAAAATAAAGTCGGAGTGGGACTTTAAATGTCAACCAGGATTTCTTATGCACCAGCTTTGTTTTTTTTCCCCCTATAAAGTCAAAACTACCAAATGTTGCACTTATTCTACAAACCTGGAGGCTGGTGGAAGGGGAGCGATTTCTCATTGACTTCCACTTTAAAAATTCAGATTTTGAAAAAAAAAAAAAAAAAAATGGATAGCTTGGTGTTGATACATTGTTTTGATACTTACCTCTCTCTTTCCTCGTCTTGACAACTTATTTTGATTTTCACCGGAGGTCAAGGTTGCATATATTCCATCCATCCATTTTCTGAATCTGTCTTTTCCCTTTCGGGGTCACGAGAGCTTAATCCGGCTACTGCTGGGTGAAGGCTGGATACAGCCTGCATAGGTCGCCAGTCTGTCGCAGGGCCACAATCACACACATTCACACGTAGGGACAATTTAGAGTAACGTCAACAAAAAGTCAAACTTTAAATTGTCTCACCTATTGGCATTTGTTTAGTTGGGCTCTCAAAATTGTGTCTAACTCATTAGGCTCCATTTTTGCTGTGACTTTAATTACCAATAATTGATGTCAGAAATCATCTGTGCAATGCATGTACTTATATGTAAGGAAAAAAAAATAAAGCTCCCTTTTATAATTTTTTTTTTGTCCCTAGCTATATTAATGTTAAAAAAAAAGTGTGAAAAATTATGTTTATTTTTCTTTCAGGTGGCCATCACGGAGAACTATCAGACCATGTCTGATACCACATTCAAAGCCTTACGTAGACAGCTTCCAGTCACCCGCACTAAGATCGACTGGAACAAGATCCTTAGCTACAAGATCGGCAAGGAGATGCAAAATGCCTAAAAGGAAAAACCTGTCAGTTTGACCCCCATTGGTTAGAGAGAAGCTGATGTAGCTTAATGTACTGTATATATCCTTCCAGAGGGTTCCAGGTTCTTGAGAGTGTGGTGTTGGGATGCCTTCATTTAAATTGGAAGTGTTACTGATGCTAATCTGTGAACCTTATTTTTCTACAAATTCTGCCTTTGGTGACACTGTGAACGTTTGGCTGGTCTCTTATCATTCCGATTCTCGCATAAACAGCAAATATATGCACGTTTTCCAGTCCTTCAGTGCTTCAAAAGGACACAAGTGAATCCTAACTTTTTTCTGTTTTCAGCTAGTGACTCTGCTGTTGTTTCCTTAACAACAGTCATCATTCCTCGAGTGCTTCCACTATTTCTTTTGGGTATTTGTTATAAAAATGGGAAATTGGTGTATAGACTAGACTAAAACTTTTATCTAACTGGAAATACTCAGTTGCATCAAGACAGTCAAATTATTAATTTTTCCTGCATTCCTGTAGCTGTAAGGTTTAAACCGGCAGGTATGCCAAAGCATAAATATATTCTTTTCCCCTTTGGGGTGTCGCTTTTGTTTTTCTCTATCCTGAACTGATCAAGTATGGTGTTCTTTTTGCCAGCTGTCTGCCTTCAGCCTGTGCTATATTTTTTATACAAACTGTTAGTACATTTATTATTCATGAAATAAAAATATTGCACAAAAAAAGTTAGCTGTGTGATTGTCTTTATCATCATTACTGTTTTTGTGTGCTTTAATATCAAATATATATAAAGATATTGATGTGTGGAGTTTACATTTAGATAAACTGATTCTATTTTCTATATTTAAAAAAAAACTGTTCTTGTCAAATAGAAACCTAAGCAATATTTCGAAGTTGCTTTGAAGCTAAATTACGCTTCTAGTATTTATAGTTTTAAATTAACAAACTTGACAAAATAAACATTGGAAATTATAACCGGACTGAACTCGCAATTACATATTCTAAAGTTGAAAATAGTACTTTAATAACCGTTCATGATGCATTAAAAGTAAAATTTTATAATATATCCACCTCAAAAAGCAACTTTTATTATAAAATGTTAACTAAGCCATAGGGAACTACGGTAGACGACAAGTGACATATCAGCTAATGAGTTTATTTATACGCGTTCAGTTCTCTTTCTAGAACTCGCGACCTAAATACTGGTTTGCACAACAAAAAGAGCTATAATTTTATTCTATTAACACGAGAGAAAACTCTCTCGTTTAGTAACGAGTTACTAACATGTCACCACAATACCTGCTGGAAAATAAAATATTGGCAAAACATGGCCTTTCTCGCCTTCCGTAGCATCAAGAGTCGCTTCAAGAGAACACGGAAAAAGTTGATGCGCGGATGTGATGGTTTTAAGAACGTCCCCCTTTTTTCAAGAAGTCACATGTAGACAAAGCTCCTACCCGTGAAGCATACCAACATGTCGAGTCTTAAACAATCTTTGCACTTCGGCTTGGAGTTTGTCGCCTTTCTGGGAGACCGAATGAACGGCATCAATAAAGACGAGCTTCGGTGGATCTACAATAACGACTTTAAGGAGCGGTAAGCTTGAGTTTCTGCATCCGTGTATTTGTCTGTTTTTGGGTGGGTGTGTCATAAACGGTGTTGACTTTGACAGGGATGGAATAAAGCGCCCTGGTTTTTCCAAAATCTACTACGCTCTGCGGGAATACAACAAAATCTGCATAGTGAACGGGGACGTCTACCTAAGTTCCAGAGCTGTGGTGAAGTTTTGAGCTGCTTCCTTTCGTTTTTCAGTTTTATCCAGAAACCCCAAAACATAACAAAAGTCGAAATCTGTTGCAAAAATATGTTGCAGGTTCACTTTTATTCCAACCAGTGGAGAAGGCCTCGAGTAAGACAACCTAACCCGGGCAGGTGCGAGCGTCAGACGGCAATACTGGCGCTCAACGCGAGGGACCCAAAGAGACTGTGTGCAGAAATCCTCCAGAGGATGAGGGTGAACAGGTACGCCTCCACTTATTGTGGTTCCCCAACTTTTACAGGAACTTATTGCATTAGGAATGTATTTTACTTGTTGCTGTCACCGTTATAATTTTTTGTGATATTTTACTTGTGATTTGTTCAATATTAATTAACAACAGACAAACCCATCTAAATGGGAAGAGTTCATTGATAAATACAATTCTGTTACAAACTATTTTCCTTCCCTTTTAATGGTAATGCAATTAATTTAAAGACATTTTTGCTGGATGTAGTTTCTCAGTGGCAGTACTTTTGGTCTGGAATATTGTCCTGGAACAAGCCCGCCCCACTTCCCATTACCCATTAGTGCTGCTACAAATGATTATTTTAATAGTTGACTAATCACTGATTCTTTTTTGCAATTAGTCATGTGCAAACTGGATGAAAAGCACACATCTTAACCATTATTGGCTATAAACTTACTAAAAACTTGATGTATAGCATTTCCTGCGATAATGCTAGTGTGAATGCTGTAAGCTGAATTTGGCTGCTAAAGATGCTAATGCTGATAGCTGAAAACAATGAAGCTGATAGCCAGCTAAAATAATAGTTAAAGTAGAGTAAAAAACATAAAAAAGCTCATGTTAGCCAAAACAGCTAGCATGCAGCTGAAATATTAGCTAAACCTCAAGTTAGCCTAAAAACCTTAATGCCAAAATAGTCCAAAAAGCTAGCAGAATGCCATTACAACTTTCAACTTTACTACACTCTGTCTCCATATATTATAATGTAGCAACTAATTGACTATTAAATTAATTGTCGATTATTCATCTAATAAATAACACAGACATAAATTTCGAATAAGCTTCTGCTGCGCTGCAAAAATAGGTTTTAAAAAACAACACAGGAGTTTTAATTTTGGCAAAAAAAACCTGCATAATCATAATTAAAAGACCATTGGGAATGATTTTGCAATAGTAAAAAAATATAATTGGAATGGGACTATTAAGTTCTTTGGCTTTTAAATTTTGTTATACTTGTATATTAATTCTGCTTTATGGCTTGTCTTCTCTTTATTGTGTTGACATTTGGACCTTGAGTCTCTAATAAAAATGTAGCAGCAGCAGGGGCTGTGAAGGATGGATGTAGACAGTGGATGTTTCAAAGATGGAAGTCTTGAGATATATCATTTACTATATGCGTAATGTGAAAGAGCCCGTTATCAGACTCTTAACTTGTGGGGTTGAAAAGATGAAGAGGTCATCAATAGAAAGAGTAGAACTGTTAGATTTGGATAGAATGGGTTTGATTTCCACCAGCAGAATTTCATTTATAAAAATGGAATCAGAGCAGAATTTTGACTCAATAAAGCAGAAAGTAAGGGATGTGGGATGAAGGTCTTAGTTAAAATAATAGAATATCTAGAGCGGAGTGTCATTTGCAGAGTAGTAGATGTGAAAACTAAACTTACAAACAATTAAACCGAAGAGGAAGTTTCTAAGTGATGAATAGTAGGGGCCCCAACAAGTAAACTTGGGGTACACCTGAGCTAACTGAGATAGGAAATGTCTTCAACTGGTGAAATCCTCTACATTTAAACAGTGTATTCAATATGAATTTCTGAGCCAAATATAGTGTCAGAATCCGTTTCATATTCCTAATAAATGTGTTTAGTTCTGCTTTTCTGAGAATTAACATCTGTCACGTTGACGTTTTTTTGCTGGGTGGATTATTATTATTATTATGAATTTATTAACATTTTTTTCCCTTTTTATGAACCAAACTGACTAAAGTTGAGGGTCGCTCCTTCAGTTACACTTCCTGTGCTTCTGTTTTACCAAAAATGAAAGCTTAACTCTAGGTAAATGTGCTCTGTGGTGTGCAACAGTTGCACTACTTAATGCACAGTCACGATGGTTGAGTATAAGACTGTTACATTTCCAAAAGCAAAAAGGAAAAAAAGCCTATTTGATTTTTTTGGATTTTTTTTTTTAATTAGCTGAAACTCTTGAGATCTTTTGGTCATTTACTGAAAGTGAAAACCAAAAAAATCATACTTCAAACGTTCAGAATCAACATCTGCACCTGCTTTCCTGTTTCTGACTAAGCGTTGCAAACTACTTCCTTTTAACTGTAAGTAAACAATCGGACATGCATTTTGCATCGAATGCAGAAATATTGCAGCCTTGAACTGTTCAAGTTTCGTATCTACCAGAAAGTCCCTTCTCTAATCAGAGAAGACAAAGTTTCGTCTGTGAGATGCTGCTTCACAGTCCAACAAGGTCGTCTTGTGGTTATTAATCAAATGAGGAGTACAACACTTCCAAGTGATACAACTAGACAAGGTTGCAAGGTATTTAACATGAAACATTAGCTGAATGACCTCAGGGTCACATTCCTTTCTTTTTTTCATTTGTAGGTTCTTTACCATCAAAACCGCAGTAATAAATCCCTCCGGAGCTCAGGTATTTAGTACCTGCAGGCAATAATTTACGTTTTATCTCTTATAGAAAGAGGTATCAGCCAGATCTGGTGTAATTCAGAGAGCTTTTAGATCCATCTAGCTTCAGGGTCACGGGGCTGCTGGAGCTCAGTGAAGCCTGCCACTCTGTTGCAGGTCCACACACTCACATTTATACCCAGGGCAATTTAGAGATACCAATCAACCTGTAAAGCTTGTTTCTGGACTGTGGGAGGAAGAGCAGAGAGAACCCAAACATGTACGGGGAGACCATGTAAACTCCACACAGAAAGGTCCCAGCCAGGATTTGAACCTTCTCGCCTCACGGTTTTCCCCATCGTTTAACAGTCCGAGCTCCAGCCATGGGAGTGTGAGTTAAGAAGGAGCAGGGTGACTGAAGCCTTTTATTCCCTGAGCAACCTTGTAAACTGGTTCTGAGTTGGAGACGAGGTCATCTTATCAGCGATAGTGGGGCTTCCTCTGTTCACTGTTATGACTCAGTGAATGTATTCCCACAACATTAACATCCTTCAGCATCAGACTATTGTGACATTGCTCAAAAAAGAAACTATGAAGCAGAATTATTCTGTTTGATAAAGGTATTCATATTTTTATTTATTTATTTACTCGGTGTATGACTTAAGCTCTGAAGCAGCAGAGACCCTCTGAGATGAACTGATGTTATTTATGGCTTTGGATGACTGTTGGCTGGTTGCAGTAAAAGAGTAGCTTTGCAGAAGTTGAAGAGAGATGGGGGTTGGGAACCAAGGGAAATAAAATGGAGGATGGGTTTCGAGATACACTTCCTGTCACTTTGAACTATAAACCTGGGGATTTTCTTTACTCCAAGCCCAACGTTTTCTCTTTAAATAGCTTAAACCTGAAGTTAAAGATAAAAAATGTGTTTTTAACATGTTCTTGTGACATTTTTCTCATGATGGAGGACAAATATAGACGCCTAAAATAGCATTTATGAGTATTCCTTTATTCATACTTTGTTGTAAATCTGGAGCAAATGAAAAAAAAAAATTAATAGGAGCTAAATTGTTATGTTTAGAATTGCACTCCATTCTGATGCATCCAATTGTAGACGACTAGATCCATGCACGTCTTCATTTTCCTCGTCTGCGCTGGCATCTGGATCAAAACTGGACAGCTGGATAGGTTCGATATTGCTCACCCAGGGTTTTGTATTGTCAAGAAAAAACTTAGGAAATTGAAAATGCAATTTCTGGGTCCTTGAAAAGTTTGTGAAAAATGACATTTTCTATAAAGTTTTGGAAAAGTCATGAAATTTTAAAATTTTGGTTGCCAAAAACATAAAAATAAGACAGTTTATTTTTGAGATTTGCATTTAAATTGTAAAAGAAGTTCAACATTGCGTTTATCATGTGGAAGTTTTGTTGCCCCCCCCCCTACAGCAATGGTATAGTCCAGTCAGTAGTTAGCTCGCACACCAGTGTTGCCAGTTTAGGCGGTTTCCAGATCAATTCTGCGTTTTTTATTCTGATTTAATGTTCCGAATACATTAGTGTTACTAAAATGTATTTATTTTCAATTTGGAAAATTCACTAAAAGCGTTTTTGGAAAAGTTTTGGACAAACATTGCTAAAAAAATGTACAAATAATGTCACCCTTTTTGTTGCAGCGGTAATGATAGTTTGGAGGGGCTGTAGGCTAGTGGGAGAGAGTGTAAACAAAGGGATGATGGGAAATGAGGGAAGGCTTACTCTGTGCCAACAGTTTTGCCCACAACTCAGAGGCGAATTTCTAATGAACTTCGACTATTCTGCAGAATATGTCCCAGAAAAGGACACAGGTATTTTGATGTTGGCAGCATAATCTTAATTAAATGATCTGCGGGATTACTTTTTAAATTGATCAAAGATGATCGGAGTGAATCAATATCAAGTAACCCATTACAGTGTAAGCTCATAGATATAAATTGTGTATCCTCTTTGCAAAAAGAGATGCAGATCTCCTGCCACTGCTGCCTTCAGCAAAGACAGACATTTTAAAAATTCTGTAAAATGTTGAGTCAGATGAAGTTTTCCTGAATATTTATTACCCCGTTTGACCTCTCTCACAGAAAGGAGATGTTAGCCGACAAAGGTGGCGTCATAATCACCTCAAACCCCATGGCGATCAGTGGAAAGGTTCAAGTCTCGAAGAAGCCCCTCGTTGTCAGCTTTCACATCGTCAACAGAAGCCCAAACTGCATCAACTTCACCTTCTACCACGCCATCAGCAGGATTCGTTGCTTCAGCCTCGAAGATGAGAGGAGGGTGTCCAGAGTCAACCCCGTGTTCCTCTATTCTGGTAAGGTGATGCTCACCATCAATTCCCAAACACCCCAAACCTGCTGAGGAGATGCCGGATAACCTTGGCTCCCGCTCGCCGTCTTTTCACAGAGGAGAGTTACGATGTGGTGGTTCGCTGCAAACTCGATGAGTACGGTTACTTCCCCGCTACGGTGTTCTTTGAGTTCCAGCCGGACGTGCCAGAGGCCACTCCTTTCTACATCGTCAGGGAGATAGAGGTTTCTGTGGAGCCCTCCCTGGAATCAGTGCCCGGGCCAGTAGCCCCCTATAAGCCTTTCAAGAAGGCTGCTCGCACGCCTGTCGCTAGAGTGGTTGTAGATGGAGTGCCTCCAGTCTAGTAAGTCAAAATGTTTATTGATTTAAAAAATAAGTTAATCATAGTTTGTCACAAGTTTTATCAATATTTTGAATCCAGGATTTGTCTTACATTGCAAAATACATTTTAGTTTAGCTTTTTAGGTATGAAATGCTTCCATTTAGGTTAAAGATGATGAGAATTAGCTACTGTATCTTACAAACGGTACAACCAAAGGGTGTTTTCCACTTCTCTGTTAATAAAATATTGTTGTTTTCAGCTCTGGTTCTCAGCGCATGCCGGCCAAAGTGAAATTAGGAGAATACACTTACCCCCGCTACCTGAAGAAACTGGTAAAACACAAGATGGAGGACTCTGAGGTCCTCTCCTCAGATGACAAACGGAGGCTCGCATCAGTGAAGTGAGAAAGCACCCCCGATACATCCCAAATCCCCTCTCCTTAGTGAGGGGTATGATTCCTTAAACTCCTCTTTGCATCTTTGCTCATTTGTGCAGAAATCTTCTTGATTCTTCCTTGGATATGGAAAACTACTCCAAGCGATTCCACCTCCTGCTGCACTTGGAGGAGCTGCAGATGGAGGTGGACATCCGGAAGTACGACCTCCACGGTCAAACCATGACTCTGGACAAACGCAACAGTAAATTTCTCATACTCGAAGTAAAAAGATTATTATTATTATTATTTCTCTTTTTTTTTTGGTGTGTGTAAAGAAAACAGTCTTCTGCCCTCAAACACAATGTACACGCCAGAGAACATTTGTGCTCTGCAAAAAGAGGTAGCCTAAAAGGGAAGGAACACAAAAGAAATAATTAGAAAGTACTAAAATGATGTATCCATACAGCAAGTAATTCCTACTTAACAAGAAATCGTAAAATAGGCTAAAATTTGGAAACGATGAGTTCCACACAAGCATTCAAGATGGAAAAATAAGCTAAAAAAAGCTAGCAGTTAAATAGTTACTTCAAATTGAATTTTGTAGTTTCAAGCAAATAATTAATATTTTTGTAGTTTTTTAAAGTAATTTATTTAAATTACAGTGTCAAAAACTATTTTAATAAATATAAATGACTCCTTTTAGAATAGAATGTCAACAAAATAAGAATATGATTGGCCCATCTTCATAAATCCTCATAAAATCTAAAACTTAAAAGCTGGTAAAATATGTTGATTGTTTAAAAATAAGGTCTGAAATCTTTGCAAGTAATAAAAAAATGCTTATAAAGATAAATAAACTCAGATGGCTGTGGAACACTAAAGTAGAAACGAGCTCATGCTGATGTTGTTTCAACAGGTCCCTGGACTTGCTGAGAACCGTCCATCTGTTCTTAGAGGAGACTGTGTGACAGTGAGCAGATCTGAGGACGCCGGCTCTGAGATCACCGTTTACAAAGGATATGTTCACAAAATAGAGCTAAACAAGCTCATGCTTGGCTTCTGTGACGAGTAAGAGCTTCAAAACAGATCCCTTACTTCAGGTACCGAATAACTATCTCTCTACATTTTATGTGTTCCCTGTTTTTCCACTGATTTCAGGTTTGTGGCGAACTTCATCAGTAATATGAAGTTCGATGTGGAGTTCACGCTCAACAGGCTGACTCTGAAGCTACAGCATCGGGCGGTCGACATGGCAACCAAAGCAAATCCACTCTTGGACGTCCTGTTTCCGTCTGCTGCAGCAAAGTCGAGTTGTTCTTTGCCTGAACTTAGGTCTGTCATAACTAAATGAAACTAGATAACTAGATTTATTATTTTATTAACATTGCATTTCTCTATTGCTGTGCAGCATGTTCAACCGTGGTCTGGAGGACAACCCAGAGCAATGTAAGGCAGTCCAGCACATTGTTGCAGGATCATCACAGCCGGCTCCGTATGTTGTGTTTGGGCCTCCTGGAACTGGAAAGACGGTCACCCTGGTTGAAGCTATAAAGCAGGTATTCCAGTCAGGATCTGTGAACAGATGAGCCCTTTGGAAACTAAAGTTCTAATTTTTGCTTAATCAGATTTTTTTTGGTATTGTTTGTACCCTCAGATCCTAAAGCTGAATTCATCTGCCCACATCCTCGCCTGTGCGCCCTCAAACAGTGCATGTGACGTGCTGTGTGAGAGGCTGCTGGATTCCTTCTGCTCCTACCAGGTGTATCGCATGAATGCTCAAAGCCGAGACCCAGCCAGTGTCCCCGAAACCCTCCGGGTAAGGATCTGCTACATGTGTAAACATAAAGTGACAAAAATTCATTTTGTTGTGATGAAATTTAATTTTTTTGCCTTTTTTCCCCTCTACTGTCAAAAGGGTTCTCCCATTCAAATCTTTATTGGCGTTACGGCTGCATCTAAAAGCTTTATTTTTATACTGTTTTCAGAAAAACTGCAATCTGGATGAGAAGCTGGGCTGCTTTTATTTTCCAGACACCGAATTCCTATTGAAGTACAGAGTCATTGTTACAACTCTGT
>NC_050516.1:21604066-21637468 GCF_002922805.2 Oryzias melastigma
TAAAAGCTTTATTTTTATACTGTTTTCAGAAAAACTGCAATCTGGATGAGAAGCTGGGCTGCTTTTATTTTCGAGACACCGAATTCCTAATGAAGTTCAGAGTCATTGTTACAACTCTGTACACAGCTGGCAGGTCAGAGCTGCTTTGTTACCTATTTGATGAACAACTTTCAGTCTGTTTTCCCTCAATGTTGGGAAATGTGCTTTTAATGCTCTTCACTGTAATCTTTTATCCAGTTGTGCTTCTTTTTTTAGTGGAACATAGACCTCAACATCATAAAAAATACTATGTTAATAAAATTCAGTGTTTAAATGAACAGTTGTGCTCTGATGACTATGCTATCAGTATGTATTGGAATATGTAATAAAAATGTGTTTTTATCCTTTAGGCTGGTAACAGGTGGAGTCCCAGTCAACCATTTCTCCCACGTGTTTGTGGATGAAGCCGGTCAAGCTCTGGAGCCGGAGACGGTTATTGCCATTGCAGGTTATTTTGTTTTTTGAAATAAAAAAAAGACGCTGATCGTGGGTTCTTGAATGCGCTTTTATCATACGATGTGCACACTCGACTGTCGCTACTAGCGCATGTACTCACAGTTAGTAGAGGTTTGGAGCAAATCTCATGAAGCTTGCTCCAGTCTTTTTTACTGCTCTATTACAACATATAAAATCCTTTTTCATATAATTCCACCCAGACACAAACCACAATTACTAATTTCTCCTTCATGATCAATTTTTAAACTGTTGGTACTTCCATGAATTAAAAGACACTCCAAACCAAATCTTTTCCTGATTGGTCAAAATTAAATTGGTTTAACCTTCAGTGGCTGCGCTTTATGCACGTAGAGCTCAAAAACTCACACGTGAACGCAAGAGTTTTTAACGTGGAAGCCCACTTGAAGCATTTACATTGACTTTTCATTAGAAGTGGTCGCTTGAATGCGCATTCTTAAAGCCAGTGTGAACACAGCATGAGTGAAGAAGTTGTCTCTGTGGGCAGAAATAGGAAAAGAAAACAGGAAATGTGCATTCATTTACAAAGTTGCATTGCAAAACCTGAATCTTAAGAAAGTAAAAAAAAAAACAAAAACTAGTTTTGACAAAAAATGTACATTTCCAATACCAAAATATCCTCAGTTTAAGAAAACATGTCTTACTGACTTTTATCTTAAACTAAGAATTCTTGGTAAGACCATTTTTCTTACCCCATTGGCAGAATTTATTTAAAGAACATAGTTAAATTTGAAGAATTTGGACTTGTTTGTAAAGGGCCTGTTTTGCAGTGTGCTGCCACAGTCAGCTTTAGAGTTGAACCTTCTGATTTGTTTTGCAGGCCTGCTCAGTCCACAGGAGGGTCAGTTGGTTCTGGCAGGAGATCCTAAACAGCTGGGGCCGATAGTTCAGTCCCCGATTGCCTTAAAGCATCAGTTTGGTAAGATTCATTTGTTCTGCCAGCTCCTTTTGCCTTCCAGTGTCATCGCCAGGATCTAAAACATCTGTGCAGGACTGTCTTTGTTAGAACGGCTGATGGAGTTCAACGACTTGTACAAAACTTCTGACCCTCGCTTCGTCACCAAACTGCAGAAAAACTACAGGTGGGGTCGCTCAGTGTTGAAGCCGGTTGGGCAAGTTTAGCCTGATGCACGTGTGTTTCTTCACTTAGATCTCACGAGGCCATTCTGAAAATCCCCAACGAGGAGTTCTATGATGGTAAACTGCAAGTGTGTGCTGATGAGATGAAGCGGGAAGCCTTCTGCAGATGGGACGGTCTTTGCACTAAGGTGATCAAAGACGGGGTTTACTCAAATTTGACATCAGAAGTTTGAAAGTAGCGACACACTGTAAGGTACGGTGGCCCTGAAGTACAAATCGCTCAATTCAAGAAACATCTTAAAGATCACAACAATTCAAAAATAAAAACAAATAAAACAAAACCAAAACAAAATTCCAAAAAATGAAACAAAATTAACACAATATGTTAAAAAAAAGAAAAAACAATTTCTGGTTTCTTCTTTTGTTTAATTTTTTTTTACATTTTACCTTGATTTCTTTAAATTAATTTTGTTTTCCAATTTTTTTTTTCTTTTTTAGCAGAAACTGGAAGAGGTAGGAACTATGGGACATCCCTGACTGAATGACAACATTTGTCAATCATTTCAATCTAAAGTTATTTGACATGAGGCGATACTGGATATGCTTCGTACTAATCATAAAACTTTTATTAGGATTCAGAAACTGAAGTTTGAGAAAACTCAAATGTCGAAAATCAAACGTCATCATCCAATCAACCATCTGTCAAAGTACCTACCTTTTCTGGCTAATTTTCTATTAATATTATGGGTATTTCTTACTTGGAAATATTTCATTCTGCTTGCCATGTCCCCATTACCTTTCTTTATATTGACTGATTTTCTTTTTTGAAAGATGACATTTGTTATTGATTTTTTACGGAGTGCTTACAGTTGTGATTTGTAAATTTGCATGATGTTATATTAGGTTTTTATATATACAAAACACAAAAAAACCCTACCTTTACTACTTTCTCATTTTTTTAACATTTCATTTACATTTCTGGAAATTATTTTAGATTTTGTTGTTTTGTTATTTGTTCATCATGTTCATCAGCAGCTTCAACCTATCTCTGTTTCAACTACAATGCCGCCAGTTCTCTTCTCCCCACATCAGCCACTCTCACAATTTACTCTGCCTTCAGTCCAGAGAATCAACAAACTCATTAAAAAATCCCAAACCACCTCCTGTCAGCTTGATCCAATTCCAACTGCTGTGGTCAAGCCTGCTCTTCCCTCCTTATCCCCTCTCATTATAAATATCATCAATGCCTCCCTCAAAGCTGGAACTGTTCCTCCTGCTTTCAAAACAGCAGCTGTCACCCCCATCCTCAAAAAAACAGGATCAGATCCCACCAATCTCAATAATTTCTGCCCAATCTCAAATGTTCCCTTCATCTCAAAAATCCTTGAAAAAGCTGTCGCCTCACTACTCCATAACCACCTCTCTTCCAATAATTTATACGAAAAATTCCAGTCTGGCTTCCGTCAACTCCACAGTACAGAAACAGCCCCCCTCAAGATTACCAGTGACCTCCTTCTCGCCGCACACTCTGGTTTAGGTTCCATCCTCCTCCTGCTTGATCTGACTGCTGTCTCTGACACCATCTCTCACCGCATCCTAGTGGAAAGACTTTCAAACATCTCTAACTTACCCCTCAACTGGTTCCAGTCATATCTCTTTACTTCTCCAACAGTGCCAGTCATAGCAGGTGTGCCCCAAGGCTCTGTCCTGGGGCCCCTGCTATTCATCATCTACCTTCTCCTCCTTGGTCAAATCTTCTGTAAAAACATTCACTTCCACTGCTATGCGGATGATACCCAGCTCTACTTTTCCTCCAAGCCTGATGCCACTCTCCCTCCTGCCTCCCTCTCTAGTTGCCTCCTAGAAATAAAATCCTGGTTCATTGCAAATTTCCTTACACTAAACAGTAGTAAAACTGAACTTCTCATTGTAGGAACCAAGACCACCTTAAAAAAGCTCAATAACTTCTCAGTTTCCTTTGATAACAGCTCCATCCTCCCTTCCCCACAGGTTAAGAGTCTGGGTGTCATCCTTGACAGCACTCTCTCATTTACTGCCCACATCAATAACATCACCCTTCACTGCTTACTTCCACCTCCGTAACATTCGCCGTCTCCGTCCCTCCCTCAGTCCACACTCCACAGCTGTTCTAGTCCACAGTCTCATCACCTCCTGTCTGGATTATTGCAACTCCCTTTTATCCTGACTCCCCTACCAAACTCTACAGAAACTTCAACTGCTTTAAACTCTGCCGCCCGGATCGTAACACTAACCCCTGGTACTTTTCACACCACACCTGTCCTACAGCAACTCCACTGGCTGCCAGTACCTCAACGGATCAGCTACAAACTCCTTATTCTGATATTCAAAGCCCTCCACAACCACCAAACCTCCGTGATCTCATCCATGTTGCCACTCCTGCCCATTCCCTCAGGTCTTCCTCCTCCCTTTCATCTGGTTGTACCCCCTAATCGATCCCCATCTCCATGGGGGGCAGAGCATTCAGCCGCTCTGCCCCCCAGCTCTGAAACTCCCTTCCTTCTGACCTACGGAACATGGACTCACTCCCTCAGTGTGCAAGAAATCTCAAAACCCACCTCTTCAGACTGGCATATCCACCCCAATTAATAGAATTTTACAGGTTTTATGGCTGTCATTGTTAAGCAGCGTATTATGTTTTGTTTTTATCTGTAAGGCGACCTTGAGTGTCCAGAAAGGCGCCATATAAATAAAATGTAATATTATTGTTGTTTTACTTTTTTTTAACATTTTTTTTTTTCGTTCAGTGATATGTTATAGTGATTTGGACTTCAGGGCCACCGTAGCACGGCATATTCAGCAGCAACTGCTCACTTGGTGCTTTTTGTCTCCCAAGGGTTTCCCGGTGATCTTCCATGGAGTGATGGGCAAAGATGGAAGAGAGCAGAACAGTCCTTCGTTCTTCAACTTAACTGAGATTGAAGTCCTGTTGACGTACCTGAAACGGCTGCTGGAAGACCAGGGAAAGAAGGGTCTGCCTCGGATTTCCGCTGAAGACATTGGCATCATCGCCCCCTACAGGAAGCAGGTGGATCTGCGTGGTTTTAGTTTGTTTTTATGACGTTGAGCATCTCTGACCAGAAATTTGGGTGTTTCCAACAGGTTGAAAAAATCCGACTGGCTCTGAAGAAGGACAGATTGCTGAGCCAAAAGCTGAATCTTACGGGTCTTAAGGTGAGCAGAACCACTGAGGTCTGCCGAGTCACAACAACAGGGGGGGAAATGTCAGATCGTCTGAGTTTTAGGCTTCCCTCCTGCAGGTGGGGTCTGTGGAGGAGTTTCAAGGACAAGAGAAGAAAATCATCATGATCTCTACAGTTCGCAGTTCCACCAACTACGTCAAGATGGACCAAGACTTCAACATCGGGTTCCTGTCAAATGAAAAGGTGAGGAAATGCTTTCAATCCAGTTTCACCTTTTGAGTCATCTGTGTTTTACTTGTTTGCACATTTGTATTTTAGAGGTTCAACGTGGCCATAACAAGAGCCAAGTCCCTGCTCATAGTCGTGGGGAATCCTTTGATCCTCAGAACCAATCCAGTCTGGGAAAAGTACGTCCAACTTGTGTTTGGATTGACACTCTCACATCTTAAAATATCCACAGATAAATGATGGAAAGCTTTTACATTTAAATGTAAAATTGGGTTTTTCAGTTTTCATTTGTTGTTTGTTTTAAAGGTTCATTAACTACTGTTTGGACAAGAAGGGCTACACTGGGTTTCCATTAGAAAAAACAGACAATGAGGACGCCTTTGTGCTAATGATGGCAGCCCTGAGAATCATGGACACTGAATGTTAGAGCAGCTGTTGGTCTCAGGTGAGTCGGAATCTGTAGTTTTATCACTTTCCACGTAAGTAGTGTATCTTGTTTATCAAATGATTTTTTTTTTGATAAAAATTATTTTTGCTTTTGTTATCGTATTAAACTTTTTCTTGATAAGTTAAGACTCGAATCGTAAAAAGGAGTATTCTGACATAAGGTATGCTTCAGATTCACATTAGAATCGTCTTTCCACTGGTGACAAACTAAATTTTCTTTTATGTATTTGTTTGGGTTGTTTTTTTAGATTTCGCAGAGGAAAAGATCCAGTACCTTGGGTGGAACTGCAAATTTCTTTTTTACATATTGCTGGAAACTATGCTTAGCCACATCCACCAGGTGGCAGCATTTCTACTTTTTTATTGTTTCTCAACATGTATCAAGTATTTTTAAATATATATATATATATTTTTAGAAAAAAAAATGGAAATGAATACAACTGAAGATTGATGCATTTATATCAAAATCCAATCAGACATTTAATTTTCCTAAATATTTTAACCTTCTGCTCTTTTTAAACTGCATTATGACACAAACAAGATTCTTAAAGCACAAATAAAGGATGAAATATTCTCTAAACTTCTCTTTAGACTTTTTTTTTAATACTTAACCACTTTGTCTCAAAAATAGTTTAATATTCAGCTTGGTTGAGACATTCAACACCACTTCTTGATAACAAAGCATCAATACAATGGACTTTATAGAAATCTGGATCCTTTAGCATCTCAAAAACTTCCAGAAACACAGAAAAGTGACTATGTTGAACAGAAGCTGCAGTGAGAGACGCGTTACACACACACACATGCATGGAACATGGTAAGAACATTTGATTTAGGCTGTGTGTGCACAAAAGCAGCATGCTCCTAATGATATGTTTACTAGTAGACCCTCCACTGCTCTACAGGAATGCTTTCATCATTGTGCTGTGCTTCCAGCTGGGACGCTTTTTGGAAGATCTTCACTTTAGTTCTAAAGAAATGCTTGTTTGAGGTTTTTAAACAAAGTTTTAAGGGCATACATTTTTCCTCTTAAAAGTGTGGTTTGTGCCAAAAAAGATCTTTATCTGAATTACCATTTTTTGTATGAATGCCACTAAAGAACAACTGAAAGATGCAACAAAGAGGGGTGCTTTTTACCCTGCAGCCTGCATGTGATCACAAAGAAACAATCGAGTAGACGGAGTGCCTGAGGACTATCATACGGCCCCAAAAGCACTTTTAAACTTTTTTTTTTTAATCTTAAACTGAAAATCTGACTGCCTTCACGGTGAACTCCCATCACAACAAAAATGTTTTGCGTTCCCAGCAATGACAAGGAAGCGCATTATCCTCCTTCGTTGAGTATCGCCACATCAAACGCGCGTGACGTACACAAAACAAACCAACAACGGTCTTTCAAACGACACGTCAGGGAGTCGCTTTGGCGAACTTCAGGTCAGCCGGTCGGTCTGGTCTGGGAGGGATCAGCCTAAGGCATGCCAGAACAGAGGAAGGCATCGGGAGGAAAAACAAACCGCTCAATCATCTCTTAACTCCTCTCAGACATGCAAAGAATGTCGTCTGACGGGGACGTGCGAACATTATTTCCATGACTCGCCAAACCAGTGAAGCATTCCTGAATAGCTGAAAGCTAACAGGCCTCGGCCTCCGTGTCCTTTCCGTAAGTCATCTTGTTCCAGACAGATACTGTGCATAGTTGAGCTTTCTCTCCTTATTACCCCTCCAATTGAGCAAATTAACAGATATAAAGAGGGGGTGTGGCCAAGTCGAGGGGAAAGGTGAGGTCTCCCGCTTTCCACTTAATAAAGGCACGAGCACTCATAATCAAAATATGCCGGGAATCATTTGTTTTCATGACATCTATTGGCAGAATCAGAGGTCACGAGAGTATCAGGATGTTTTGGCAGAAGCTAAGAATGAGGCTGCTCACTTAAGATCGAGAGTTACATCTACACCTTCCATTACAGCTAAACTAACTGGAAAAACAGGTAAAAAAATCAAATCAGAAAAGCGCTGAGACATTAGCTATAAAGCAGAGTTGATACAAGTCCTTTTTCGTGTTTGCGTTTCATTCAACCGCCTGCCTGTTTCTGGAAAAGGCGATTTTACAGTACAAAGATCCGTTTTGGTAACAGCTCAGTCCTTTTCCGGTGTTTGCTTGGCGTCCGACGGTCGCTCGAGTTGTAGTGGAGCTGAGCGGCTCACAGCAGCGCGCAGCCGCCTCTCTTCCTGAGTTTGCGGACTTGCAGGGCTGCTCTAGTCGCCATCTCGAAGACTTCTCGCACGCCTTCCTTCGTTTTGGCAGAGCACTCCAAGTAGCCAAACGCACTGATCCTGCCAGCCATGTCTCTGCCCTCTTCCGTTTTCACCGGCTCCTGCAAGAAACGGAATTCAGAGGATTGGAATCATGAAGAAAAGTGAAAAATGCAACATAAACTTTACAATAAGAGCCCTCCGTTAAAAATATATGTGAAGTTGATACAATAGTTTTAATAGAAATGCCTTTTAATGAGTCTGATCAGGACACATCTCAAATTCCTGAAGTGATGACATCGTTCAGCTGCTGACATGTTGTCTGGTGGAAGGAAAAGCGCTATCGGCGTCTGGTCAGAGCTGGAGAGCTTTGTCAACAAGCTCCCATTATCAGCTGGACCCGAGGCAGACAGACAGGACCACAGCGGCGGCCTGTACCATTCTGTGACAGGCTAAACCAATCTGTTGGTGTCATTGGGGATGAGCAGAAGCCTTTCAGACCACCATGACTGCCTCTTCTCGAGACAAAAACAGAAGGGTGACTGTAATTTTCCGAATATTTCTGAATACTATTTGTCCTTTTCCCCTTTACTGAGCGGCATAAAAAAAGAGATCAATAAAGTTTTTTTATTCCAATAACTGCCACAAAACTATAATAAATTTGAATTAAATTAATTGTTTACTCTATTGGAAAATTACTGACTTGAAGGCACATCTATGGAGGTAAAACTCTGGATTTCATCCAGGACTTCAAATAAAACAAATATTAACCAGAACACTTTGTCTGCAGCATCTGGAGCCAGAAAAACGGTCATGTTTGTGTGTCTCTCTGCTGGATCAGCTTCATACCTGCTTCATCTTGGCCAGCTCTCTCCGTGTGTTTTCATCGTTCCGCAGGTCCTTCTTATTGCCCACCAGGATGATGGGAACGTTAGGGCAGAAGTGTTTCACCTCAGGCGTCCACTTCTCAGAGATGTTTTCTGTATTTTGAGTAAAAAAAAAAAGGATGAAAAAAGGGAAGAAGGAGGAGGGAGCTCCCTCCCTTCCCCCCAAAAAAGGAGGTGGTGCAGAGTCATGGAGCAGAACACTTCTCATGATGGATTGCAGTGCTTGGAGCAAAGATGTTTTTAGCAACACAAGTCCAGATTCCCACCACATTCATTAATGTAGAAAAAGTCTTCTGGTATAAACTCCTCTGTGATGCACTTTCTTATATTAAAGTCAGACATCTTTTGATCTTTTATAAAATCGTTCCTAGTCATCTTTTAATATGATTATGGCGTTTGTTTTTTTTGCCAAAAGTGCCAAAAATGATGACCTAGTTCAACTGTCAACATGTTTTCTGACGACAAAGACCCATTAGGGACACAGTTTCTGCAGTGTAATAGTTTATCAGAATTATTTTAGAGTTTTTCCCACACTTCCCATCATCCATCTGTTTACACTCTCTCCTGCTAGCTTACAGCTCCATACTCCACCAATCTAACAGTACCGGTACAACGAAAATGCAGAGCAGAGCAGCTCAGATGATGAAAACAAAAACATAGATCTATTTATCTGTAGGTGGACGGATCAGAATAGAGTGGAGCAGGGAGTTTGTGGCAACTCCAAGCGTATTTTCTACATCACAAATAGCTCTTTTTCAAACAGCATTTTTCCATTTGCTCCTGATTTGAAACAATTTGAATAAAGAAATACTCAGAAAAGCAATTTTAAGTTTATATATGTCCTCCACCGAGAAAAAAAAGCTACAAAAACATGTTAAAAACACCAAAAACAATTTTTATTAGAGTGGGTTTAACATTTTTGTAAAGTTTAACAGTTTTACAACTTAAACTGTAAAATTTAAAGGGTAACCAAACACTAAATCAACTCTTTTCGGCTGTTGACCTCTATAAATGGGGCTTTAAATGTGCTGTATTTCGGTCCTTGCCACCTTTTTGACTATTTCTAATAGACTTGTTTAATTCTGTGGTGAAACTGGCTCGGTACCACTCTTCATATTGAAGACGCAGAGTGACTACCCTAGCTCAAGCTAACCTAAATGTCACTGTCAATCACAGACCCAAACCACACCTCCCTCACTCAGCTCCGCCCCTTTTTCTTTTGCATTTTCAAAATCTGGGCTGAGAGTGGAGTCAGCCTTCAACTGTCCTGTTGTGTTATCCTTTAACCCTTTTTCCTTAAGTTTACTCAAACTGAAATTACGAAGCTCACCTAAACTGTCTGGACTGTCGATGGAGAAGCACATGAGGATGACATCCGTGTCGGGGTAGGACAGAGGTCGCAGCCGGTCATAGTCTTCCTGGCCTGCAGTATCCCACAATGCCAGCTCCACCTGGGGAAAAGAAAAGAATAATGTATAAATATATACATAAATGATTGTCTATTTCCTATTTTTCTATGACTTATTGAAAGTGAAGCCTCCGCCCTGTCAAAACAGCTTTTTCATGCGCTGTGACTGGGATGCTGACGTGTGAACTCTGACTCATGGGAGTTTTACTTTAAAACTGCCACAGGTCAGGGCTTTCAAATATGAGGAAGCACATTACATTACCAACAATCCACTTAGAACATTCCTCTCCTCTTAACAGCTTCTTTGCGACTTGTGATTCACCTACAATGAATTTCTTGTTTAGAGTAATCCAGATCCTATTATAACCATAGCAGCTCCAAGTCGGATCTTTTCTTTTTTTTGTTGTTTTGTCACTGTGACAGGAATCAAAGTGGAGGGAGGGGGTTGACTCCATTAGCTGGAAGGACAAATAAAAGTCCGAGCTGATAGCCTCTGCCCTCCTGCCAACATTCACGGGTAAATAACTTCTCTGCAGCTGACTCACTGCTTGTAGAGAAGGAAAATTTTCCGAGTTTTAGCTCGGGAACTTTTCCAAATGAGGGCGCGTTCTGGTTTGCTCAGAGTCGGCGCAGGAATCAGTCAGGAGTCCTAAAATAGAGATTTGCAGGGGCAGAGGGTGGGAAGCAGCGGAGCACTGCTGAAACTGCGTGAGGAACCAGATCATTTTGTTCCCACTGGACCGGCTCCGAGATGCAAGCTGAGGGGAGGAACAGAAAAAGGGAAAGAAAGAAAAAAAAAAGCTATTTATAGAAACTGCCCCGAGTCCAATGAAGGTGTGAGAAAGAGCTGACTTTACAAGCCTGATTCATATGGGACAGGCGTCCTCCAGGGAGGAGTGCAGGCACTTCACTCGGAATTTTCCTGAAAGCATCCGTCCTCTGCAATAACAGATTCCCATCTTTATGTTTCTAAAACCTGCCCACAGCGGTTAACCCCTCCCCGCCTCCATGTTCAAGTTAGAGCAGTACATGGACAGGAAATGAAGGACAAGGGGTAAATGCAAGACCCTTCGATGGGGGGGTTGTAAGGAGACATCCCTGCTCCCCCATCTGAACAGGAAGCAGAGTCATTTCCTGTTTTGCAAGTGTTGATCCTGTAGCTATGGTCAGATCAAGAGAGTAAAAACCCTTCGACCCAAAGAGCCCATCTGCAGCTCCGACTCCCCGAGACTCGCAGACGAGACGCCAAAAGCAAAGAACATCCTGACAGAAGCTTTTAAGCCTAAAACAATACAGCCTCCACGAAGAGAGACAGACACAGTTCAAGTTGGAAAATTGTTTGTCTTCTAAACTTTTCAAACAACTGTAAAGGAGATTTCTAAATTTGAGTAAATGTAGAGAACTACTAATCGTTAATTTTCACTTGTTACAATCACAAAAACATCAAATCATACTGAGCTACATAAAAAAAGTCCGCCTTCCAAAAGCACCTTTTTCTAAAATCATAGTAACAAGTCTTAAAACAAATAAACTCTTCAAGTAAAACTTAAATATTTCTTTCAAACCGCTAAAACAGTGGTCCTTATTTTCAAATATCTCTAAACATTAAGAAGATATTCAAAAAGAGAAAATTAAACAATGGAATTATGGTTTGTTCTGTGTAAAAAAAAAAAAAGTAAATCAGAAAATTTGAGTCATTTATCTGAACAAAATCTAGTTAGAACCCTCATGGTTCATCCTCTTTCACATCATAACCATCTCCATGCTATTTTTAGCTCAACTATTCTGTTCTCACAGGATACAAGAAGTCGTAGATGTTGAATCAGGAAATTTGACTCAACTTATTGTGAAATATATTCAATCAGCACTTTATCTTTGTTTTTGATAAAGTTAATACTTACAGATTTGATAAATTATCTTTTCTTGAACCGGTAAAGCATAAATAACTATAATTAGAAGCTTCCGAGCTTGATTATGATAATAACTATGTAAAAAACAAGAAAAACAGTGGGAATAAATAGTGATTATATAAATTTGCATCATCCCATTTCAAAGAAATAACTAAACTCTTTGTCAAACTTCACATATAATGATTTTATTTTGACATGTATTTCTTTTTATACTTAAGAGTCATTATAATGGCATAATCTAAAATGTGTATGAGGATATATATATATATATGTATATATGTATGTATGTATTCATGTTTTCTTTTGATTGTTTAAAACAAACCGATTCTAATTATCTAATAATTTCCGACCACAGCAAAGGGTTGTGTTAGTTTATAGTAAAAGTCTCGTGAGTATGAATCTGAAAATGTGATTGATGATGCAGACATGAAAAACTTGACAGTGTCTTTTTTTAGTGCATGGGTTGAACAGCACAAACCTGTTTTCCGTCGACTTCAATATCAGCGATGTAGTTCTCGAAGACTGTGGGGACGTAGACTTCGGGAAACTGGTCTTTACTGAAAACAATGAGGAGGCACGTTTTTCCGCAGGCTCCATCCCCAACTATCACCAGCTTTTTGCGAAGAGCTGACATCTCTGTTTAGAGGGGAAAAAAAGACTTTTTAGAATTGAAAAATAGCAAAATTCAATATATATATATTATTTATTTGTTATATACGTTATATATTTGTTATTTTAAGCCATTTTAATTGACAATTTCCAATTTTTAGCTACACAAATCTATATTTTGTCAGAACTTGTGATTAAAAAATCACTTTCCTATTGTTTGACACTGTAAAAGCGGTCTTCTATAATAAGTAAAATCCTCCAGAATCATATGGAATTGTAAACCAAATCTGGACTATGCGATTCTAAAGGAATCAATTCATTAAAATGGCAGTGACACCCAACCCAAGGGAAAAAGCAGCTGATGATTGTCAGGAAAACAATCCTTCAGACTTCTCTGTCACTGCAGCTAAATCAAGACAAGATGCAGAGAGGTGGGGGATTAAAAGAATAATACAGGGGAGTGGGAGAAAAGAAAAACAGAGAAATCTGCAAGATGAAAGAACGTGTTGTCAGGCTCAGCCTCAGTCATGTGTGTTCAATTCTGCAACATGTGAGGACAGAGAGGGAACACAAAATTCCAGCAGCAACTGATGTTCTGAGCACACCAAACAACATTTCCTTTGATCCTAAAGCCCAAATGCTTATGTAGGGTTCTTCAGGCAGAATCATTATCTGAGAAGTAATCTTTATTAAAAGAGCAAGAGCCGAGGCAGCAGGACGTGCTGTGAGGCTCCAGTCTACAGAGCGCTTTCAGGGATGGGTTAGCGCTGCATTGAGCTCCTCACAGACGGCCTCCACAGCAACTCTCCTCACTTATCCCCCTCCACTTTATCAGGGGAGAGTCGTCTTCCCGCACTGGAGGTAAAACTATTGAGTTGGGGTCAAGGTTGATGCTTACTTTTTATTCCAGCCCAGATTCAATCAGGTATGCCTTTGATTGAGGCCTCCAACCATTTAACAGAAACTCAGAGCCAAGCACACCAAAACATCACCTGAGCATCTTACGAACTTAAAATTATTTCTAATGTCTGCTATAAAAGCATTGAGGGCTTTGATTAAAATCCTATAAAACACTTAAAAATATGTGGATGTAAATTAAAAATAGAAATATTTCAAAGTCAGGTGAGCACATGGATCTCTGGTTCTACATCCTTTTATAGCCCAGCTTAGATGATTCAACAGCAGCTACACTGGAAGTGTTTGCTTGATTGAACTCGCTGGTTTGCTCATTCCTGCTCAGATTCACTTCCCTCTGCCTCTGGAGGCTCTGCCGTGGCTGCTTCACTCTCGCCATGGCGGCAGGTAAGTGAACAAGTTTCGCTGAACGATTAGTCACTTCAGCTGCATCTGAATCAAGGAGCCAAACCGGTGCAGGGCTGAGGCACACTCTGTGAAAACAAAACAATCCACTTCCTGTTCTGAGGAGTCTGGGAGGAGTTTTTGGCAGCAGTTCTGTTTGGAAATACATCAGCGTAGCTGGGACAGGGAGAGAGGAGACAGAGCCACCGCGACCGAGGCATACGCCCAGAAATGAACGCACTGAAGACGTCTTTCCTTTGTATATCTTAACAAATTTCATTTATGTGTGAAACTCACTGACTTTATATGAGAACTAGGCTTAATAACCCTCCCCCCTTTGTGTTGCAAATAGGAAGTACAATCCTAAAATCCAAAGTATTCCATCACCATTAACTGTACATGAGAACTGGACCGAATGAGTATGTCACCCATAGAAAATAGTTTACTTCTGGCTCCAACCAAATTAAGTCCATTCAGTCCAAGTTTTTGGGAGGAAAACCATTGACTGTCCCTTTGAACTGGATGGATTAACCTATTCCCCCTCACGTTTCAAATAGGAAGGACCCACTGGTCCCACAAGGCAAAAATCCTCATAGATTTCTATTAAGAAAAAAAACATTACTCAGTCAATATGTTGTCAGAATAACAATTATTGCTCTGGTGTCTCTTTTGTTGCGTTCAGGTTCCAAAAT
Organism: Oryzias melastigma; assembly: GCF_002922805.2. NCBI lineage: Eukaryota > Metazoa > Chordata > Actinopteri > Beloniformes > Adrianichthyidae > Oryzias > Oryzias melastigma. Next base: position 21,618,575 of record NC_050516.1, read on the forward strand.
GGTGAAGTCCGTACCGCAGAAAAATGGTGACTGAACTGACATAATTTCATTAGAACCATAAGTAAAGCATTTTCTCTGGATGACGTCACAGGTGCTTTGTCCATCTCCATATATGTCAATGCAGGAAATGGACACCGCCATGTTGAAGCCTAGCAACACAAGGGAGCAGTCAGATGTTTCTATGGCAACCACTCGAGTCCATTCAGTAGTTAGCTCATTGGAGGTCAACACCCCCACCACCTTGAAAGCAGAATCAAGAGAATCTGTTTGAGGTGGGGGCCAGTGGACACAACACACTTTCATTGAGACATAACTTATAAAAAATATAAAATATTGCATTGTCAAAAACATGTTAAAAAAGTTTTCATAGCAAGAATAGTTATTCTGACAAGTATAATGACTGAGTATTAGCAGATTATTTCTTAAGTCTTTCATTTTTGGCTTCTTGGAACACGTGGGGGGGGAGTCACTCAGTCCAGCTCTTTCATACAGTCAATAAAATAGTCCAACCTGATGCCTCATTGATGCCCACCACATCGGCCGAATGTTCAAAATGTTTTATTGACAGATTTTGTGTACCTCGTTTTCAAGAGATAGGGGTGTGGACTTCAAACGAGCTCACTCCTGATTGGAGAGAGTGGTTGCCATAGAAACGATGATTCAGATCGATTTGGACCAATCATTGTTTATGACGTCGTCTGACTCCAACAAGGTGGTGTCCACATGGAAAAAAGGCAACTGAATTGTGAAATGTATGCCCGAAATGTAGGAATTGTGGGAACTTCATCCTGATTAAAAATAAAAGAATATCAATTAGTACAGAACCATCTTTTCTTTTTCTCTAAAAAGCTCCTTCCAAGACTTTTATTGCATGTACTGAAACAAAAGCAGGAGCGCTTGAACCTTTTTAAAAAACCTTCTATAAAGGGGGGAGTCAGAGGTAAAAAAATAATAATGAAAGTCTACAACTAAAGAAAAAATTCCAGAGTTTTTTGTGGAATTCAACAGCACAGTGTTATTCCTACAGTTCAAACAGCAGCTGCAGCTCAAAGGCAGCAGAGGATTTAAAGGTCATCAAAAGGTCGTCGCATCAAAGATGTTACACCTCAAACCAAAACCTTATTAAATACCAAACCCCTAACATGACACAGCAAAACAATGAAAATACTAACTTTAAAGGAAATGAATAAGATATACTACAAAAAAAACATATTGTTGTCCTTCAAACAACAAATCCTTGAACAAATGTCCAAGGCTTGAGTTGTTTTTCTCTTTGCAAAGAAGCAAACCCTGCATTTCATACAGTCCAGAGGAGAACTATTAAATAAAAACCCTCAGGAGCACAGAGGCATGTTCCAAACATCATGCTTAGCTCTTTTTTTTCACTCATTAATGAGCGCCTTTAAGGAGGTTTCCTGCGATTTAGAGGCCACCGCAAGTTATGCAACAAACTGAGCAGAGTCAGCACATAACATGACCCCGTGAGATTAGCGGCCTTTTCCAGATCCGTGCGAGTTTTAATATCATTGTTAAGCGTAGACAAACATTCGGCCTGTAAAAGAGGCTGCTGTTGCTGAGCGGAGGGAACGATAAAGAAAACTGTTCTCCGTTCGCAGAAGCCACAAAATGACAGGTTAGGTTTCCAACATGTTTTCATTCTGCCGGGCTGTCCCGAACTGTTGGCTCTCACCTGAGCAAAAAGCAGCTTTGTTTTCGCTCTTGCACCATCAATACAAAGAAGAAATAGAATTAAATTCAGTCCAGCTGCTGATTAAACAAGTTCTGGAGGGGAAAAAAGATACAATTTGGAGCTAAATAAGAGTTTTGTGGCATCTAACAAAGAAATGAGACAAAATGTGCAGACGGTTGTGAGCTGAGCACAGCTTTTCATGACATGTCGAACTAAACCTTTGATTATAAAAAAGGTCACTTAAAGGTTCGGATGATTGGCGGCGACCTAATTAATCTTGAGTCAAAGATGACTCCCATTAGTTTCTGAGTCATAGATTAAGTCAGCAAACCTGAGATGAATGTATATAGACTAACTTTATAGAATATATATGCTTGTACACTACAAAAATGTTGATTATTGTGACTTTTTTTAAACATTTTTCTTATTTCTCTAGGAGTTTACCAGCGAAGTGAATCACGTGGTGATTTGGATGGAAATGTTGCACCCGATTCCCCTTCCTGACAAGTTTGGACTGGTATTGTACCAAAGTTCTGGTTCTAAGCCCAGAGTTTAGTCTGCAACAGTCCAAGTAGATGTGATATTTTGTGATCATTTCATGCCTTTAATTTTTTTATATGTTGATTTGTTTGGTGATATTTAGCATTTTCGAGCTCAACACTAATCCAGCACAGACACAGGAAGCTGAAAAAATAAAAAGTTGTGGTTTTTATCATTATATAGGCTAAAATAAGTATTCTGTAACTTAAAGAAGCAAAAACATTGACATTTTAGAGACAACCCAGCTATCTTTAGTTCAAATTAGTCTTTTTTCTGCACAGTTCTGGATCTATTTTTAATCTATATGTGAAAAGTGAATCTTCTGTAACATTTGATAATTTACTTTTTGGAAAAAGTTAAGTATATAGGAGCTAAAATAAATTATATATCACTTTATATGAATCACAAATTGCATCCTATCATTATTTATTAACAGTAACTGCGCCAGTGGGAGTAAGCAACAAGCTAATCAAATACAACTTATTAAATGATCATTACATTTCAAAAACTGAATCTTAAGAAAGTAAAAAAAGACTTTTGTTTCAAGAAAAAATGTCTTATTTTCTGTCTTGGAAGAAAAATAATTTTATCAAGAAAGTTGTTTTTTTTTATCTTGATTTGAGTAAACATGTCTTAGTGAGTAGAATTTTGTTCTTAAAACAGGGAGACAATTTTTCTTATCCCATCTGCAGATTTTTTTATTTTATTATTATTTTAGAAAATAAAAATGTTTGACTTATTTCCACATGGGGCTGTTTTTGGAGTGCAGCAAAAGCTTTTCCAGCATGTCATAAAACCTATCAAAGTTAATTATAGGCTAATTGTAAAACAGGAAAAAATATCTCTGTGTATACATGGCTACATGAGAGGCATTAAGGTTTCAGCATGAATTTCCATGACCTTAAGACTGAACCATCCACTATTTTAAAACACAAGCTGCATCTCAGACTATACAAGCCTCAGCTAACATGTAACTTTTAAAAGTTTGTAACAGTAAAAACAAAATAAGACTGATTATGAACAGCATAGAAATAAACATCTATATCTCTGGAACATTGAGACAGAAAAGAAAAAAAAAGTTATGCTATAAAAACACAAGATATCTGCAGGAACAACCCACAATACCCTTAAGTATTAGCCAGGATCTTATAGTATGACAGCTACAGCATGACAACAAAACACTGATTCTGAACACAAACTACAGTTTAACAGAGAAAAAAAGGAACTAAACTATTATCTAACCATCGATAAACCTCTACAATCTACAATGACCTTAAAGAAGAATGACAAAAATTCCTCCCAAAACAATGCGAGACTAACGTCACAGAATGGACTGTTTGTTCTTCTAAAAAACATTATAAACATAAGTGGAAAATATATATATATGAATTTGATAGTTTTATACATTCTCTTATATATATTTTTGTATTTTAAATTTGTATTACCAAAATTTTAAAAATAAAAACAACACGAGTTCTTATAGTTTTTACAACAATAATTCTTAGGATTTCAAAATAAAATTTCATATAACCGTCTTTTCTTCAATGTGATCACTGAACTGGGCGTTCACAACAACAACTGTTTGAGACTAAACATTCACTGCCTATTATCAGATTAATGACTTGCAACCTACTAACCCTCAAGTCTTTACACAGCAGAAATTCACAGAAGAAAAAAACACACACACACACACACTCCAGCTGGATTAAAAACAACACAAAAACCCACACACTTGGAGGAAGAAGGGCTCTGTCAGAGTTAAGTCGCTTGGTGGCATCCGGGGCAGGATGTGCAAGAACAAAGGCAGTGGTTTCCACCGCATCCGAAAACAGACACTCCAATGACTCACCTCTGCAAAAACCCGGGTCATGAACTGACAAAAAAAGATGGAAAGCTAGTGAGGAGGACATCACCTCATTTTCTGGGCTTTAGATACCACTCTTCCTCCGGGAAATGCGACTCCAGGGCTGCAGCTACTGATTACGGCTGCTTCATGCTTGTATAACCTTTCCAGCCTCAGCAAAAATGTCAAAAAAGTGCAAACTTTATTCTAAACAGTAAAAAAATTGACGTCAACATGGGATGAAAGATGTGATCTTGGCTCTAAACTTTACACTGGAAAATGGACGGTTGACTTACTGGTATGCTGATAAAAAAGATCATAATCAACAGGATATTTCACACCAATTTAGGTCATTTTCCAGGAAATAAAAAGGCAATCAGACAAGCTTCTGCTATTAATTTCAAAAATGTTCAGAGTGGAATAACTAGTTAAACACATATCCTAAAAAAGTAAAATTGTAAAAGTGTTTATAAATGATTTTCTTCACATTTAAAGAGGAAGTGGATACTACATTTACACTGCAGTGAACTCATCTCCACTATATTCAGATGGTGAATGTGGGTTTTGTTTACTTGATGACATGATGTCCATTCATTTCATCACCTCACAGTGACCCGTCTATTGACAACAGAGGAGCTGAACCACATTTAAAACTGCTAAATGGGACAAATCTGGATCAATGGTAAATACTAAACTTTAAGTGAAGCTACAGAGGATTTCTGATCACATTTTGCGACTTGTTAAGCGATCAACAGTTGCACTGACATTGTTAGTATGTTTAAATATGAGTCAAGAAAAAGTTCAAATCACTGCAACACAAATCGATTTCCTTTAAGCAAAATAAGTTAACTTTTCAAATGAGAACATCTAGTAAAAACAACACAAAAGCATCAGTTTGCCAATTACCTGCCACCAGTCGAAGTAAGTGCCGTAAAAATATATATAAACGTCGCCTTGTGACTTTCCCTCGTTTTCCAGGTGCGTCCCGCTCTCTCACACACGCCAACACTGAGACTCCTGCTGCAGTGATCGCTAATTTTACAGGAGCGCCGAGAGAAACGGGGCTGGCGAGCAGACATCCTCCCATCAGCAGCGGACACCGCATTCCAGCTGAGGGGGAAGTCACTTCCGGACTGGGCCTTCAAAATAAAACAGGGGAGCCATACATAAGTACTATCCTCAAACTTTTTGTTCTGGTTTAATACTTGATTTGCCTATGACAAAAAAAAGTTAATTAAAAAAAATATATATATTCTTAGTTTACTAATAAGTAAATGACAATGGAGAAAAAAAATAGTTGCCACATACTAAGACTGGTGCAATGTAATAAAAGAGTATTAAATCTTAAACTTAGTAAAATAACTGTTAGACACTTTCAATGCATACAGTAGGGATGCAACAATTCACTTTTCTTACAGTTTAGTTTAAAAATGTAAAATATGGCTCAGTTTTCCACCAAGAATTGTGGCATCCCAGGTGTTGAGTCTTTGAAAGTTTTAAAGTGTTGAAGGCATTGTTTTTTTCTTTCTTTTTTCTTTTACTTCAACTGATTCACATGTAATAACGATCAACTCCACTGAAAGTTGTGTTTCTGGTGTTTTTAACATGTTTTTGTAGCATTTTTCTTATGACGAAGAAAATTTATGAAACAATTTAAGATTAAAACTGCATTCCAGAGCAGTTATTCAAATTGAAATTGATCAGGACAAATCGATATATTAATGTCTATTTTCCTCGTCTGAGCAGCCATCTGTCTCAAAACTGTATGGATGTATAGCTGATTTTGCTCCCTGATTTTTTTTCCTTGTGTTGCTACATTAATGTTAGCTTGAGCTTGTGAGCAGAAAACTAACGGGAAAGATAATGGCTGATGGGAAATTAGCAGAGAGTCGTCCACAACTCAGAGGTACATTTCTAAGAAGTTTATAAATGACAGTTTTTTTTACATTTACAAAAAAATTATAATCATAAATGAAAGACCACTAGGAACGATTTTACAATACAAAAAAAGGTAGTTGGAGTGGAACTTTTAAATCTAAAATACTGTTAGCGTCATTCCATGAGAGCTTGATCTTTCAACAGATCTTAATTTTTCATTTTCCACGTGCCTTTTTCAGTCTGACCATGAAACTGGTAAAATATTGTTAAAAGACCACATAACGTGCACATTTTAAGGCATATTTTGTCAACTGAAGGCAACAAACATGAACATTGCTTTCTGCTTCTGAGAAGTTAATAATGCTTTTATTTTGAATGTTGAAATCTGCGTTTCCGGTTTTGCTCTATCTACTTTTGCCAAACTTGACAACACCAATGCGGTCTCCGTTGAAGTCACTTACCCCCGCCTCCGCCCCATCCTTTTCATGGTCAAGGATGACATCATCTGTAGTACATGAAAGTAGTGCAACAGGAGGGATGGGTGTGGGTTTTAATGAGCCTCAGACAGTTAGCCCTACCCTTCAATTATCATCAGATTTTTACTTTGGTCAGCTCAATTATGTAGTGATTTAAATATTTGATATGTTATATTCTTTATAACTGAATTATAGTATACATATGCAGAAAACTAATTTTGTGTCGCCTTATTTGTAGATTTTCACTCCACATCCAGCACAAAATGTAGTGGTCATATCTGCACTTCCTCATCTTCTCTGTTGTCATACCTGCATACAAACTAAAGCTGATCTCACCTGAACGGTTGTCTTAATCAGATCAATGGCTGACGCATTTATTGGCATCTTCGTTTTTCAAAGAGAGAAAAGAGGTCTGCTTTCTTAAAATCTACATTTTAAAAAAATGTTTGAACATTTTGGTTTATAGGGAGACAAATTCCCCCTTTTGATTTTTACTGTAGGACATAAACCATCTTTTTGAATAAAGCTTCAAATTAAGGTTGTCCTGGTCTTGAGTTTGTCTTTAGTGATGTGGAGGCTTAGCTGGGGGTTATTTTAGGATGTACTGGACATTTGTACTGGACATTCTGTCTGAACATTGTCTTGTCTCTTCTTCATCTTTGAATTTCACAAATACAAATGTGTATCTTACTTGTTTCATAACAAGTTTTAGTGTTTTCTTATCTCATGGCTGCCGTAACAAAACTGTTTCGTTTGCGTTACAACAGATGTTTCAGTGTTTGTCTCTTTCCCATCGTCTTGCCGTTGCAGTAACTAAGGTATCTCTTTTGTATTGGAACAGTTGTTCCACTGATATCTTCCGTGTTTGTCCTTTCTGATCTCAATCACAACAAATTGTTGTGTTAGAGGGGAATTTTGACAGTGGCTTAAAATAACGTCTTGAAAACCTGACAGCTGAGCTCATGTCTATTGTTAAAGGGATTTCAGAAACAATAATGGGAATCAAGGAGTAACCAATTAATAAGCAACGTTACTAATTAGGAGGGGAAAACGAGATACAAAAGGAGGCATGAGTTTAGCCAGCTCCACTTTGACTAAAGTGGGCTTGGGGTGACTGGTTGTGCTGGGAGTTTAGGGTGTCATATCCCTCCTAGCCCCTTAGAAAACCATGCTATCATCATATCAGTTCATCTATCCCCACACAGTGGGAAAAAAGTATTCAGTCAGCCACCAATTGTGCAAGTTCTCACACTTAAGAAGGTGAGAGGCCTGTTACTTTTATCATAGGTATACCTCTGCTATGAGAGACAAAATGGGAAAAAGTCACATTGTCTGATTTTTAAAGAATGTATTGGTGGAAAATAAGTATGTGGTCATCTGCAAACAAGTTGGACTTCTCATAGACCTGTAACTTCTTCTGTAAGAGGATTCTCTGTCCTCCATTCGTTACCTATATTAATGGCACCTGTTTGAACTCGTTATCTAAATAAAGGACACCTGTCCACAACCTCAATCCAAACTCCACCAGAGGGCTGTCTAAGGACACCAGAAACACAGTTGTTGACCTGCACCAGGCTGGGAAGACTGAATCTGCAATAGGTAAGCATCTTGGTGTGAAGAAATCAACTGTGGGAGCAATTATTAGGAAATTGTAAACACACAAGACCACTGATAATCTCCCTCAATCTGGGGCTCCCCGCAAGATCTCACCGTGTGGGGTCAAATTGATCACAGGAAAGATGAGCACAAATCCCAGAACCACATGGGGGGACCTAGTGAATCACCTGCAGAGAGCTGGGACCAAAGTAACAAAGACTACCATCAATAACACGCTACAAACCCTGCAGTGTCAGACGTGTCCCCCTGCTAAAGTCAGTTCTTGTACCGGCCCGTCTAAAGTTTGCTAGAGAACATTTGGAGGATCTTGAAAAGGATTGGTAGAATGTCCTATGACCAGATGGAACCAAAATAGAACTTTTTGGTAAGAACTCTTCTGTTTGGAGGAGAAAGAATGCTGAGCTGCATCCAACTGTATGAGGGTGGAAACATCACACATCCCGGGTAATGTGGGAGGGGCTTTGTGAGAAGCATTTTAAGGTCCTGGAGTGGCTTAGCCAGTCTCCAAATGTATACCCCATAGAAAATCTTTGGAGGGAGTTAAAAGTCCGTGTTGCTCAGTGACAGCCCCAAAACACCACAGCTCTAGAGGAGATCTGCATGGAGGAATGGACCAAAATACCAGCAACAGTTTGTAAAAACATTGTGAAGACTTATAGAAAATGTTTGACTGCTGTTATTGCCAACAAAGGATATATAACGTATTGAGATTAACTTTTGTCAATGAGCAATTATTTATTTTCCGCAATTATTTACAAAGACATTATTTAAAAATTAGGCAAGTTGATTCTCATAGGCGACATATACTTTTGATGAAAATTACAGGCCTCTCTCACCTTTTTAGATGGGAACCTTCACAATTGGTGGCTGTCTAAAAACTTTGTATGCTATTGTATCTATCTGCTCCTTTGATTTATTTAAAATGTCTTATAAGTTTAATGTTCAGTGTTTTTTCTGACACCACCCTCTGCATTAACCAGGCTAGGTACAGGCACAAGCAGGACTTTAGGTTGTGCCCTGTTAAGGCTGCATTCATCTTTTTTGATATATTTGTCTGTCCGTCCTCATATGTTTTCGTTGTAGTTTTTATTTCTTTAGTTCATTTTTGGATTTTGGGAAAGGGGCCTATATCCGGCTCTGTACAAAAGCAGACCCACGACAGTAGTTTTTATTAAGAACCAATGAGTGGATTTATTGAAAGAAGGGTTTTAGGATTTACACCCATCGGTGTTGTCATCTTTCCATGTAACATACTGTACAATAAAACCTGATGAAGAAAAAACATTTGCTACTGGAACCTGATACTAAGACATGCAGGGAAATGCTTTACTTGTGAGAACTTTTCTGTCCTTTCACTCACAGAATGCAAACCATGAAGGATCTTTCTGAACAGAACAAGCGTATTTGTTGTTTTTCCATCAGCTGACTGCCAAAAGTGAGTTTTCCTAGTAGGATAGAGAGCAACTGGAAAAGAGGAGATTACAAGTTTCTACAAGCAGGCAATAATACACACATTCAGTACAAAGAAGACTTATGCATTTCTCAACTGGAGCACATCCTTCTACCACATATTCTTGTAGCTCAGGTTCAATGACTAATATTTATGGACAGTAATAATAATAATATTAACAGAAAAGAAAATTTTGTGAAGCACTCTGTTGTCTTTCAAAATAAAAAGCCAAATGACATGGCATAACAAAAACATTACAAAATAGGTACGAGGTAAACACGAGGGCGTATAATGTGTACGTGAATTGAATTTAGTGCATTGAGAGAGATGAACTCAAGTCCCTTTCACGTTTTCATAAGGCATATTTGTGTTCAATGTTAACTACTTGTTGCAATACTGACACATCTATGGGGAACTTCTCTGAAAGTTCAACGAAGAAAACACGTCAATTAGCGCTCTCAAATTTTCACATGTAAAAGCTTCAGATCAGCTTTTATGAGAAAACGAACAAGTCTTGTATCAAAACCAGACGAGAAATAGGCTACAATCTTTCAGTTCGGTTTTCGTGTCATTCACATATTGATTCATAACAAAAAGAAAAAAAATACTGCAACATAGATTTATAGCTACTTCTGTTAGGGTCTATGGGTCCATTCCTCTGTCTTTATGTCCTCTACATTCTTTTTTTGTACAAACAAATCTAGTAAAAATCATGAGCTGCTTCATGCATGAACTGCTCAGCTGTTAACTGATTGTCAGCCAGCTCTGACTTGTCCAGGACAGGAAATGGGTCTTCTGTTCTAAGTGGCTTCGTTTGTACAGACATGCACATAATGACTGTTTTGTTTGCTGTTTTTTTTTTTTTTTTTAATTTTCATTCCTTATAACTTATCAGCATGTCTTTGGTTTCCGCACATTCTTGTGGAGTTTCTCCATCCAGGTCCGCAAACTGCTGCAGCACACAAGAGTGTTTGACTGTCTTCTCCAAAGCTTCAGAAAGAAGCTAGAAATTACAGCATCAGGATGAGAAATGTTCGTCCACTGCATTCCCTGTTACATTTGATTACAGCTCAATTTTTATGTCTCAAAAAAAAAAAAAAAAAAAAAAAACAACAATTTTTTTGTGTGGCATGAAAATGACTAACATTCAAGATTAAGCAGCATTCTTTCTGTTGCAATGATTCCTCGGGTCACAAAAAAAATGTCACCAACCAAAGGAGAATAGCCGTATGAAGGAACTGAATTTGATGTAAAAAGTGTCCTCTCCCAACACCCTTTTTTTTTGTTGTCCCAACAGAGTCCGGTCTTAGCAGCCATTCCAACCGGCTTCATCAAGTGTCTGTTTCGTGCCCCACCAGCGGGATGACAAACACAGTGATGTCATCTCCAGAGCCCAGTTTATCGTTGGCGAGCCGCCAGCCTCGCTCCTTCAGCACGCCGCGTGACCTCATCAGCAGATCCTGCGCTGCCAGTGTGTATCTGTGCAACACAAACAGAGGGCGAGGAGCATAAACACACAGGATAATAATGACGTGCACTGTGTAATTAGAACTGCAGGACAGAACTCCACATTCAGAACTTACAATAAACTTAATTTGCACCTTTGGTGGGTAAAACAAAGTTAATGTCTCACTCTGGTTATCTTTTGATCTATTGTAAAACTGTTGATTAGGGGTGTGGAAAAGAAAAATCCATTGGCCGATATTTTGCAATATTTCATTTGGCGATACTTTTATCAATTTAAAATGCTAACATGGCGATATTTAATTAATTATTTATGGAAGTCCTTCAGCATCTTACTTTAGTTTTCCACTTTTTTTTCTTATACTAAAAAAATCTTTTGCTGTGGAAATCAGACAATATTGATATTTCCCTTTAAGAACAAATATTTCTTAATTTAACAAAATATAAGCGCCATGAATTTGCTTGGGTAAAACAACTTGTATGTGAGATACAGTTGCTGGGCTTAATGCTGTGATCATTAAATAAAATAAATGTTACCATTTCATTACAATGGATTAGTATTCAGGTGGAGTTTTTTCTATGTCATACTCTTAAAAAAAATGGTTAAAAAGTTCTTGAGATATACTGTATCATGATGCGAATTTGTATCGCGTACAGTTTTGAACCAAATGCCAGCTTGGGCTATGAAAATCAAGACGTTCATGGATCTATTTTTCTATAAGTGGATGCATCAGAATGGAGTGGAGCAGGGAGCTTGTGGCTTGCCGTCTAATGCTCTATGTCACACCTACAAGTTTTGTCTAACAGCATGTTTTGATCTGGTCCTAAATCCCAACAATTTGAATAAAAAATATATATAAAAGGCAATTTTAAGCTTAATTATCTTTATATATGTCCTCCATCAGGACAAAAATACAATAAAAACATGACAGCTAAGAAGGGAGACAGAGACTTTTTTAAAACCTATAAGTAAATAAAGTCTTGTTTTCAACTTTTCAATCTTAACAGCTGATCATAAACTGTAATTTTGCTGCCTCCTAGTGGACAAACAGGGTAAAAAGCAGCACAATGCCATCTACAGACCAATCAGCATTCATGAAAATGTTCCTGTTGTGGACAGAAAAAAGAAAACCTATGCTCATTTTAGAAAAAAATAATCCATACCTCATGGGATCAGAGGGGTCACAGCATGCCAAGTATGTGGACACAGCATCAGCTACATCCATGTCTGTCGTCACGTCCCACAAACCATCTGTGCCCATCACCAGGACGTCATCCGGACCATGTTTATTCTCCTCCAAGTTGTAAACCTTTACCTGCGATTCAGAAAAGTTGGATCGATTGAGTTTGTTAATGTAGAGGTCAATCAAGGAAAACGTGTAATCCAGTAAAACCTGCTTAGCATTGAGATACTAATAAATCAGTTGCACTTTTTGGGCAATTTTTAGCAAACACAGCATGCTCATATATCTTTGAACAAAAAATTAAACAAAGGAAAATAGTATAAAAGGCTAAGCTGTAAATACTTGCAGAAGTGTCATGAAAAATAAAGTAGATTTCTAAGTGCATTAAGGATAAAGATGTAGAGCAAACACATTAAACCACTGCAATAATAATTGACATTTATTTTCCCCATAAGTCAAAGTTAGAAAAAGGTTAAAAAAATGGATCAAAGCTTACTGGGAAGTGAGCCTTCTTTTAACCTCTCCTGTCAAAACAACCTCTAAAAATAGAACTCAACTAAAAATAAATAAAGGAAGATAAATTGTTATGCGAATCGCTGCATAATTTGCCCGGAGCTGTAAGGCTCTGAGTGTGACGGGGAACTGATAGTGTAGGTAAACACATTTCCTTCTACTTCAGAGAAACAGGATGCAAGTCAGATCCCCTTTTCCACAAAATATTAACAAAGTGAAATTTGATCATTGTATATCTACACTTTTATCACACTCATTGAGGTTAAGCTTGAGGTATTATTGAAGTAATTCTAGAGCCTGACAGGTGGCTAAAGTTAATTTACAGCAGAACAGAAGATCAGATAACAGAGTTTGGGTTAAAGCTTCTGTTTTTGCAAGTTAGTGTACCTAAAAAACTACATTTTTCATCCAACACATGCAAATAATTGTCCCTAACACTATTGTGATATGAAATAACTGAAAAAAATGTATATATTTTTAAGAAAATACAGGGTGATATAGAAAATAGTGCAATAGAATGGATTGAGTGAAGTGAATATTCTTTATGTAATGTTGAGAAAGCTTGATTGCATATTTTACTTTACAAAACAAACCTTTTTGATTAAAATTTGAAAAAACAAAGCATAAAAAAGCTAAAATGTTGACATCTGACAGTGTATGTGACTTAAAAACATGTTGGAAGCAGCAACATCAAAGCAGCCAGTTCTGCGTTTTACCGCTGACACTTACCTCAGGCACACATGACAGGAACGGCTTGATGTAAATGTTGGAGTTGTACACCTTCAGGTCGTGGTCACCCAGCCCACGGGTCACTCCGATTGTTGCCATCACGCGAGCCTAAGCACACAGTTTTCACAGACGTACATCGTCACAAAAGCACAATATGCTGCAGAACTTTCTTTTCTTTGCTCGTTTGTTTCAAGGAATTATGGGGCAAAATCGTGTTTTTCAGCAAATTTAAGATTAGGACATTTCCAGAACAATAGTACATAAACAAAAATCAAATAAAAACATTTTAACAGTTCCTCATTGGTACCATAATATCAAAAAGAACATAGTGTAACATTGTATTAAGTAGTGCAATAACTGTAAGATTTGCAAAAATGTCATAGGATGGCCTTTTTGCAGCAAAATTTACCTTTTTACCTTCTCCATATATGAGTGGGAATTTCAGATCATCTTCTATGATTGTTTTATAAGCCCTGCAACACAAAAATGAAACACTTTTTAACGAAAGACAAGATTTTAGACAATACAAACTAAGAAATAATCTTTATTTGTCAAATTCTCCTCTTACATTTGTTGATTTTTTTTTTTTTAACAAAAAGTAAAACACTGTCAAATACACAATTAACAAAGATGTTGGGGTTTACCAGCCCGTCATGGTGTGGTCTCTGTACAGCATCTTTTTCCCCAGCTCGCTGTGCTGGATCCTGCGAGGGAACTCAATGTGAGTGAACTCATTTCCCAAGAGTTCTGGCCTTAGGAATCCCTGTAGTGACACAGAAAAAGAAAAGTGTTTAATCAAACTGGAATATTAAAAGACAGAAATACCAATTTTCCAAGATTTTTCTAGAATATGAGCCCATCCATCCACACTGGGTCTCAGAATCCACACATGGCAGCAGAGAACATCACAACAAGTTGGAAATTTTTGCAAAAATGAACATTTTATGTGAATACCAAATATTGCAATCGCTGTCTCTCCGACTCTGGTGTGAATTCATTAGTCATGGGAATTACTTCTTTGTTCCGAATGATTATGGCTCTGCAGAGAGAAGCAGAAAACATGGGGTTCATGTTAGGATGCTAGTGTTGCATCAATAATTGGAACCTTTTCTCTTACCTGCTGTCACCGGCATTAGCCACATACAGTTTCCCCATCAAATGAATGGCAGCTAAGGCACAACAGCCACCGGAAATGGCATAAGAAGCTTTTTCCTTCTCAATGAGGTCATCCTAAAGTAAAGAAAGAAAAATCAAGAGTAAGAATTTATTAGGATTCTTGTTTCTTATTTGGAAATTACACTAATTATGTTTACACTAAAGTTATTTCAATGTGATACATTTTTTGTACTAAATCTTTGTTGTTTGTCTCACCATTTGTTTAAAGGCGGTCTCTATGACTCCCATAATCAGGCTTTCTAAGCTGACAACTTTCTCCATGTAAAAGCGGACCGAGGAGTCGCAGACGGCGTCGGGATCTTCCGGTTCCTGAGACGCTCCTTTCTTTGACTCCGCCTGAAACGGGTTGCCGTTCTTGGCCAAGCAGATCGGAGGCGCGCCGCTGGGGTTCTCCAGGAGATGACAGATTTCTCCGAGCCGGTCTTTGATGAGGTGGTGAAGAAGCTTGGAGGCCATGATGGCGGCGCCAGAACCTGCGTGGCCATCAAACACCCCCCAGAAGTGGAGAGGGATTCCTGTGCCATCCTGAGACAGAAATGTGGATACGGAAACACTAAAAACTAAATGCAGTCTCACAAAGATTCATAGGCTCAATCTGAATTCTTCCCTTCTCCCTACTCCTCCATTTGAAGGGGGTTGTGAAGTGCAAGTGATGTCCGAAATATATTTTTAAATATCCTAAAGGTAAGTAATGACTTTTTGTTTTAGCATGAAATTTTTAAAGCTACAAACCAATGTTGTTGTGTATATTCAAGCACTGGAAGTGCCATGCTAACGCTAGCTAACCGGCGACTATTGGTGACATCATCGAGCGAAGGTGACATCCGAATTCTTAGATACTATTTTTCATAACTCTACGTTTGTAGGGCAAAATGTAGCGGACGAGAGAAGGGAAGAATTCATATTGGGCCTTAGACTCCAGGATTGAGAATTGATGCTAAGAATAAGAAAAACATTCATTTGACATGTCCTACCGCTATACTTTTTCCTGAGGTTTGTATTTTTTCCTCCCTTACACATTATGCACACTGGGATAAAATAGGATTCTGTTGTGCCCACAAACCCCTTATTCCATTCCCAGATCAAAAGCCAACCCTGAAGTTCCAACTGTTGTACTACCTTAAATGACCTCTGGAGGCTGGTTTCAGAGAGGCAATTTCTTTAAAAAATCCAACATTATGCCAAAATAAACATATGCACAGGCTGCTAACAAAAACATCTTTAGGAATTTTTTTATTTTATTTTTCATGACAACTGTGAAGAGTATGCTTTTTTAAAATAAAATAAAAAAACATTAACTTGACAGAGTGGGGATATACAAGTTCGTTTCCGCCCGCTTCTTTTTAAGCACTTAATTAAACTCTGTTGGTGCAACTTTTATATTGAAGCTATTTATATGTTCTGTTTAATGTTTAACGGGTTTCCGTCTTAGAAATACGCCACAGTCCAATCCGTTGTTCATTTTTATTTACAAAAATAAATCAGAAGAATAAAATAATCACTTCATGAGTTGAGAAACATGATTGACCATGAGCAGAAAAGATGATTTAAAAAAACAGTGACATACTGTAAATATAGTATAAAATAGTGGTCCACAGAAATAAACAGAACTATCCTTTCATCCTCCATCCAGAGTTTAGGTGACCATGTGCTTCTCTTACCTTTCACTTAGGTAATTAACAAATTAAAAAGGTGAAAAACTACTAAGTAAACAAAGAAATGTGGCAAAAAAAAAATAATTCTGGCTCCTACAAACTTAATATTTAACAGTTTTAATGTGTTGTTTATTGTATGTAAAGGAGCCACTATGTGTTCATGATTAATTGAAATGGAATTATTTACATATATGTATGCATATTTTCCAATCAATTCATGATTGATTAACCTAAGTTCTACACATATATTAATTAATACTGTTGCTTGTCTTCTTTAGTTTTATTTCTGTTTTGATAGTACAAAACAAACCATATCCACATCCAAAAGGCTGATATAAACACACACTGCTAGCTGATCAAGCTAGCGCAGATCTGTTAGCTTTGCGAGCTACTCGGGTAGGGCACAGTCATGCAGCCACTAGCTGTCTGTGGTATTTGTGTTTTGATCTAGTATAGAGATGGCCAAGAAACGCTCATTTAGCATTTAAATTTTGTGCGGTGGCATACGCCGAAGAACATTATGGTGAGGAATCTGCAGAATGTTTGGGTGGATCTTGAACGTATTCGAGAATGGCGCAAAAAGATAAGATAGCAGCAGAGGAACGATTTTCTGATGTAAAAACCGAGCGACAAATTAGAAGAACTGGATTGAACGTGGATTATCGATTATTTTACCGCGGATTAACCCATTAGCTATCAACATTCTGTCTGATGGAAAAAACGCTACAGAACATGCACTACATTCTATCTTCGCAAAAAAATTTATTTTTGTTTTTGCCAGCCAAATGCAGACACGCTGCTGAGGCCCAGCTCAAGACTGACGTCATGAAATGGGCAGCACCCACAATGAGTGAAAGGTGGTACCTCTGAGATTGAGTCGTTTTACTTCCGGGTAGGAAAATAGTCCACAAAATGAACTAATATTTCATAAATACTTCTTTTTATGTGCCAAATGTAATATATGATCATATCCATGAATATAGTTTACTCTGAAAGACTTAAGAAAAGCATGGCATTAGGCCTTCTATGTCCTGCCCAAATGAGTATTTTCAGAATATTTCTGCCTGACCCACTTAATGTCAAACTATCAAGATTTTATCAGGTGCTGCCTTTCATGATTACAACTGTATGAAATTCTCCTAACAAAATCATATCTTTGCAGTTCCATTGCACTGCAGCCGCTTGCAGATATACACAAAAATATTATTGGTGCAATGAGCTGATATATATTTATGTGAGCTTTCATGAAGAATGAAAAGGACAAAAAACCCTCCTGGCATCTGCTCTGGTTTTCACTCGATGAGCGATGCAAAGGCGTGACCACCTTTGTGTTTGCAGACATGTTTACAGACTTGTTAGCTCGGCTCGCTAATAAATAAACTGGCACAAGACATCTGCTTACCCCTCAGATGCTGCACTCAAGTGGGGGAAGGGTGCAACAAGGATGATGTCATGCATTTACACCAAATGGAGGTTGTGCTTGTGTGTGTGTGATTTGTTTTACAGAGATGTGAGACACAAAAGAAGATTTCAGACTGAAGAATGGAAAACAGAGTTTCAGAGTTTTTGGTTTGATTCTGCTGGATCTTATTAAAGCTTCTACATTCAAACTGTGCCTCTCAAACTGTGGGCAAAGAACATAGGTTTCCAAATATCTGTCAACAGTAGCTGCGTTTCAATTACACATATGTGCAAAAGTTGATCGAAATTCAAGAAATGTTGAAAAAACACAATTTCGAAAGGGCAGTTAAGATCAGTCTAAAACTGCAAATATTTAAAGGAAAACTCTAAACTTCCTCAGTGACATCTTTTTTATTTATGTGTGTCAAAGTATTAGTGCTTTAGGCTGACTCCTTTTTTTAATTTTTATTTTTTATAAAAAACTGAACACAAACCAAAGGATTTTACAATAAAGGAAGTTGCTTAAATGCACCCAAATAACGAGTGTCAAAACAGTGCAAAAAACATATTTTCTACCATGTTTCTGTCTGAAAAAAATGGTATAAAGTCTTTAAAACTGTTGGAATTTTTACTTTTTAGGATTGACATTTACAACATCTAGCATAAAATGACAAATGAGATCAGAATAACATTAGCTATTTATTTTGCAAACAGATACAAATGAAGTTTTTTGGGTAAAATTCCTTTACTGCATGACTCCTAAACAAGAGCAGTAACTTTGAAATAAGCAAAAGTGAATAAATAGATTAAAATATGTAGATTTAAATTTTAAATAAAACAATAGGTTGGTAGCACTACCTGGTGAGTACCTACATATATAAAATAGAAATGGTTCTTGTGCTAGTTCAAAATTCCTTCACAGCTTTAAAAAGACATAATTAAATTTGTGTGAGAAATTTGGCTAGTCACACATTTGTAGTCTGTTATCGACACTGACGCTGAAAATAATGTTTTAATTGGCCACCAGAGACAAAAGCTTCCTTCTTTTTCCACATTTTGCAGTTCTTTCTTCAAAAAAGACATCCCTTTTAAGCAATAAAAGTTAAAAATCATCTATTTTATTTAAAAAAAAAATAATTACAATTATATAATCTAATAATCTAGACACAGAACAAACCCTGCAAAAGTCCTGTTATGTGACTATAGTTTATGAGGAGGTTTTTACATAGAACCAAGCTACCCCATTAACTGCATGGACGTGTTTTTTTTTTTTTTTTT
>NC_050516.1:21637558-21647536 GCF_002922805.2 Oryzias melastigma
ATTTAATGGTGATTCATATTCAACACTGATCGTGTGTGTTGTGTGTTGCAGCAGCACTTTACAGCTAACACTGCAGAAATCAATACTGTAAAGCTTCAATAAATGACTAGAAAAAAGAAATGAACCCCGAAAACATCCAGTTGAATGTTAAACCCATGAAATAATAAAGACTGTATTGTTTTGCACTCTGCAGCTTTCCAAAAAAGCGCTTTGTGTAAATAAGTTGTGCATTTTATGTATAGTGGAAGAAATATTTGATATTTTCCTGATTTGGTAGGTTTTCCCACTTAGAAAGAAATTCGCAGCCTGTCATCCTAGTAGTAGATTCATTTAAACAGTGAGATATTGAAAATAAAATAAAAAATCCACTTTTTTGCATTATACCCTCTTGTCGGAAATACTTGGTCATTTGTGGCAAAACCTGATTAGGAAGCACAGAGCTCACATGTTTCTTGTAGCTGATGAGCAAGTTTTGGCACATCAGGAAGAATTTTGGTTCACTATTCTTTGCACATAACGACTAAATCATTCAAATTTGCTGGCTGTTGTTTGGCAACTCTGAAGTTCAGCTCTCTCCATAGATTTTCTATCGGATTGAGGTCCAGAGATTCACTGGTTCACTCCATGACCTTCATTGATATGCTGCTTCTTCAGCCATTTTTTAGTTTTTTTTGGCTGTATATTTGGGTCATTATCCTGTTGGAAGATCCATCCACAACCCAGATTAAGCCTCCTGGTGGTGAAAAGGAGGTTCTCACTTGATGGTACATGGCTCCGCCCATTCCCCCATCAACACACTGAAGTAGCCCTGTGTAGAAAAACACTCCCAAATCATAATAATTCCACCTCCATGCTCGACAGTGGAGATCCGAAAAGTTCAATTTTGGTCTGGCCAGATCAGACTCATTTGTATCCAATTAGAACATGCCAGAGCAGGGTATATTGGAAAACATCAGGAAGGTGGCTCTCAAGGACCAGGCTTCCCTACTCCTGTCCTAATGGTTACAAATGGATCAAGCACTTTTTTCCCTCAATGGAATTAAAATAATTTTGTATAAATTCATGATTTTCTTTCTCCTACTGTTCAAACGACCCTCCCTTTAAGATGATAGACTGTCCATTTCTAATCAGCAAGGGATAAAATACTTATTTCCTCATCTGTGCCATCATCTACCCCAGGACTCCCCACACCTCCTCCACATTTGGCCCGATTATCAAAAATGCAAGATATTTTTCCTTTTTTATTTTTTTAGTTTGCCCACGTAAGTGAGAATCGCATAGTGTGACTTTTTATTCCACTCTGCTGCAGTCTGTGTTCCTATCTGATTATATGTGGCTTTTCTCTAAAACTTTAAATCTTTGAGTTTAGACGCATCCTCAGTTTTTATACTTCTTATGTTAGCTAACAAACTGACCCAATTCAGAGAAGAAAACAGATATGTGGCCCTCACAGGAAAAAGTTTGGGGACCCCGATTTACAGTATGAGAGCTAGGAATTTAGAACAAGTAGAAAGCAAAAGTTAACTGAAAACTCCCTAAAAAACGCTGAGTATCGGCTGATCAAAACCAGAGACATCAACCAGAAGGTTCCTCGGCAGCAAAGACAGATCCAGAAGAACCTTATAGAATTATTCATTATTTCCATCTAGCATAATATTTGAACTTCCCATCATGGATTAATAAATTATGTTGAGTGAGATTTTTTTCTTTTTTGCTTCAGGCAAATCCTGTACATGTATTCAATGTTAAATAATAAAAAAGAGTTATAAAATAAACTGTTTTGGCCTCCTTTCTCCATCAGGCTACTTGGAGGAGAATCAAATCCAAAATACAAATGTGCAAATTTGTTCCAGTCGTTGTGTAGCCCACAAAAACATTAGCAAGGTAACAAGTGAGTCATCACAACTTCCCTCACAGAAACCTTTACAGATGGCGATGAAATGACAACGAGGACAAACGAAAGACGACAAACTCCATTCAGACGTGAAATTTCAAAATAAATAAATGTCAATGTACATTTGTGATTACAGTCAGTAAGGAAAATGAGTGCTGGCAGGTCAGAGACATTGATGACAGAGCAGTAAACACTGCAGGATGTTAGAAATGCCAAAGCTTCCCATATTTGGATTATAGAAAGCCCTTTCACTTCCTAATCAGTTGAAAGCAGCGGACGCTCAGCGCAGAGTCCTGCACTGCCATTCCCGCTTCAGAAATAATGACAGGGAGGAACGGCAAATCTGCTGTGTGTCATCCACACTTTCAGCCAAAACCGAGACATTTGCTTTGCTGGAGCTTCAGTCCAGCATGCTGACAGTTTGATTTCATTTGGTCATCTGCATCCAAGCAGAAAAATCTCCAGAAGCTTTGAAGTTTGTGGGAAATATATTTGGAACTCATTTGGGTTAACTGACCCAATATATTTAGGTTTTAATTTTTTCAGTAAAAAAAAAGAACTAAGTGAAATCATCAGCAATTTATTTTGGTGTTGCTTTGACAGCAGTCACATGAGCACACACAGCTATTTTTGCACTTTTCTGCTGGCTTTGGGAAATGGTTTAACCTTAGCTGGGCACTCTGCAAAAAACAACTTCATTCTTTCGGTCATATGCTTCCACAACCTGTGACTGAAAACCATCCTAGTTTTGTTTGGTAAAACTGCGTTTTTCTTTCATGTTCTGCTTGAACTCTTCTGCTAAATATTACCCAAGAGTACTTCAAAAGAGGAAGTGTGGAGTTCCAGTCACACTGTACTTTTAACATCCCGAATCTGGTCAAATCCACTCTAAGTTGACATCACTTTTTTAAAAAAAAGTTGATTTCAACATAAAGTCTCGTCAAGAAAATGCAGAATTAGTAAGAAGTTCATGTGATTCTTTCTCATGAGAATGAAAGAAACTCCTTCTGGTGAATGAAGTCTTAAACTCGTCCTTGCTGTCAAAATAAAAGCCTCATAAGCAACATTTAAAATGAGATGAGTCATGTTTTGTGTTTCAAGAAGAGTAAGCAGTTCAAAACAAAAAATGAAACATCTAAACCAAATGAAGGTAAGCCACCAGAATACAAAGTCCCACTCCAATCATCTTTAGATGTATCGTAAAAGCGTTCCCAGTGGTCTTTTAATTATGATTATTACAAAGTTTTTAGGCAAAATAAAAAAAACTTTTGTTTTCTAGAACATAGTTTCTGCAGAGCAGCAAGAGTTTATTCGAAATTCGTCTCTGAGTCGTGGACAGTACATCCATTAGCTTACACTCTCTCCTGCAAGCTTACAGTCCCTTACAACCCCAATTTAACATTATCGGTGCAACAAAAATGGCGAGCAATATTGGAGCTATCCAGCCGTACAGTTTTGAGCCAGGTGCCAGCTGACGTTCATGGATCTATTTGTCTTCAAGTGGATGCTTTTGAATGAATCAGGGTAGGCACCCCTACAAGCTATTAATTCACATCTGCTTCTAATTCACAACGATTTGCATAATTAAATACTAAGAAATTTAAAAAGTGGGTCTTTAAAGAGTTTTGACCATAGAAGCAACAGGTAAATGATAATATGATTCCATTTGAATTTGTACTGCATTGTGAAATAAGCACAACACAATTGTGCTTTTGTATACAGTTGTATTGTGTTCTTGATTAAATGCAGCCATTCATTCCTTCTGGCAATGAAAGAAAACATTCCAGAAAGGGAGGAAACACCAAAACATTTAACCACCCCGAATGTTGCCAGTTATTTCTTGTAACTCGACTTGTTGTTCTTATAACTTGTTGTGAGATTTTTTTGTGGGTCAATTCAGGACTGCAGGCACAGACAAGAAGAGCTCAATATTTGTGAGTTCTTTCAAAACCACATGATTTGACACTGAGGTCTTTCCGGCAAACAGAGTCCATCTACGGAACAAAAGGTTCCCGTAAACCCAAAGCGTGCTTTTCTTTTGCAATAATGTTGCTTTCATGTTGCTATGAAATGCCCTACACGGAGCTCTTCTACAATCACAGACACCAACTTGTTGACAGGTTGCTGCACTTGAGTTAGTTGTTTTGATTTTGTTTACCCAAGAAACAAATAAATAAATAAATTCTGTCATGCTTTAACCACAAAATCTGCTTTCAATAAACCCAATTTACAGGCATTTGGGCAACTTCTCAGTAGATTTTTTTAATGGTATTATGGGTATTTGAGTGAAAAATATTCAAAATATCTTTTTTTAGGAACCTTTTAGATTTTACTTAACAAATGAACCCCCAAACAAGAGTTTTCCAAGTAATCTATTACATTTGTCCTCATAGTTACATTCTTCTAGGTTCATAAATCAACAAAAACTACTGTAATGAGCAAATATATTCTGACCCCATAAACTTAAATGATTTTCTAATGTATTTGTTGACATATTATGAAACTGGCACAGAAAAATGCAGATTTTTTTTTATCTAATATACTAAAGTTGCAAAAAATAGAAAGTTTTAAATGAAGTGAACCACTGTTTTCTCAATGTGTTGTATTCTGTAACAACTAAAAAAAGTACTTCCATCTTTTGTTTTCCTCTTTGTTCACTGACACGTTGCAGAAACACTGTGTGCTAATGTCTTCAGAGTTGAGCCCAATGTGACGCACAGATATACTATCAGCTCCATCGCAAAGAGCTTTGATGACAAAAAGAAAGACTGAATCATCATCTCATCAAGAATGACGAAGAGGCTTCTAAACATTCAGAAGAAGAGAAATTAGGCAAGATGTCTCCAACTACACAGCATCCATCAGATGAGACTCAAGGGTTTGGATTTGATAGCATAAAACGTATCGATTTTTCAAAACAGATCGATCTGTCTGAGGCAAGGTGTTAATGGACTCAAATCAAATTGACCATTAAAAATTTGTATCAAAATGAAATTAATCGATCTATAATCTTGAAAAATACCATTTGGATTGATGCACATTAGGTTTATTGTACTATAACGTAAAAAACAACCATCACAATGGGCAACAAACGTTCAGTACCAGGTATTTATCTGAGTCACACTGTTAGAATTTTGGCTACATATATCCTGGATTGATTTTAGGTCAATTGGATCGAACCAATATCGACTTTAGATTGTATCGTCAACCTCAAATTGGTAAAAATGAATCGTTACACCCCTACTACAAAGTCACGAAATTCCTCTTAATATAGATCTTAAGCCATTAGTCCTCAAGCACGCATCAAAAATATATAATTCATTCCATCAGTGTCATCTAAAGATGGGCATCTATCCAGCACTGACTGAAGCTGTGGCTTCAGCTGACCTTGTAGGTGAATATAACACTTAGATTTTGAAGCATTTTCTTCCTTTCTGAATGTGTGAGCAGATCAGATGACAGTCCTGCTTTAAACAGAACAGCTGCTGCTGATATTGAACTTCCACTATTCAATTTGGATCTCAATTTGGACACTTTTTGGTTAAGATTTTTTAAAAGTTGCACTCTAATTATTATATGATGCAACAATATGACAAATGTAAGATCAATATTTCATGATAATAAATAAATAAAACGTTTCTTGCTTTTAGTTTTATATAATTGGTTTAATTTTGGGGCTGCATCTCTAATGTGATTCCAGCTCCATGGAGCAGCAGGTCTGTGGAGCCGTAGTGGCGACACTGCAGCATCGGAGCTGCTGCAGCAAAAGATGAAGCATGCAGTCACCGTGTGAGGACATTTCCTCATCCAGTGAGCCTCTCCCCGCTCACTCACTCTGCGTATCCAGTCTTCCAGGGAAGCCTGCTGCCTCTCTTGAGCGTCAGCACCGGCCGGGATGCGTGCTCGGTGGAGTACTGGAGCAGCTCCGGGGTGAGGTCCAGGAACTCCGGCCGGCCGTAGGGGAAGCGCGGCGGTAAGCCGTCGGGTCCGCAGGTCTGAGCGCCTCCCGCGTGGTGGTTGTGGTGGTGATGGTGTCCGTGCGGCACCATCCCTCCCACCAGGTTGGACATGGCGTTTTTCACCTTGCTGATCATCATCGGCACCGACGCTGGCGGCCAACAGAGCCGGACTAAAGCTGAACACAGCGAGATCCCGCTGTAGAGAAAGCACTAATCACACAGACAATGACGACAGTCATTTCAGGAAGCGCGTTTTTTTTCCTCTTTGGACCCATGTGACAGCAAGCAGAAAAGCAGGCTCGAGGTTTTCCTCATTCAAAGAGAGAAGCTTTTTTTTTTTATCTGTAGCTGCGCGCAGTCTGTAATCCGCCAGGAGGCTGCATCTGATCCAGGAGGCAGGGCTTCACAGGGTAGCCAGCTGTGACCATGTCACTCACACAGCCAAAATACTGGATGAGAGAGGGCTCCTGTTACTAATGTGCTCTGTAGGAACAAGCCGCTTAACTCAAACACACTCAGTATTTTATAGAACCTTATACAACCAGGGAGGACCAGTTAGGAATAAACTTCACTAAAAATATTTCAGAAATTCATAAAACTTGACCCTAAGAAGAATGGAGAATTGACCAAGGACCCCAACTAGAGCAGGGATAGGCAACTTTTTGACTCATGGGCCACAGAGGGTTCTAAAATTTGACAGAAAGACCAGACAAGGAGCAAATCCGTGCCATGTTTAGTAGCCTAATTCCATGTCTTAAGAGAAAGAAATGAAATGGCATGTGGATGAAAAATTGCTTTAGTTTTGATTTAAAATAAATATATATATTGTAAAACAGAAAAAGCTGTAGTTTTTATTTCAAAATGTTGGGTTTTATTCTCATTTTAGAGTCAATTGCACAGATGGGTGGATGCCCTTCAGGGAAAAAAAGCAAACTTAGAGAAATGCTGCATTCACTTGGTGTTGGAATGATTGGAAAAATGACTGTCCAACTCAGAAAATACACATGAACATCACAAAAACACAAATCTTCCAAAAACATATGAATGCAGAGAAATTTTCTGCACCTAGACAAAGGTCAATTGATTTGTAGTGTACCATCTATTGGGAAAAACCAGAAAGTAAAACATTAAGATGAGTTATCAGTATAATTGATTCCAGTTTGGCGGGCCAGATTAAATAGCCGTATGTGGCCCCCCGCCATAGTTGGACGAGAGACATGACCATAAGAACTTAGATTTGACCCCAAGGATTAAACATGATCTTAAGGACTTGAGACCCCTAAGATTAAAGACATGACCATGAGAACTTAGATTTGACCTCAAAGACACGAGACTTGAGCCTAAAGGTAGCCTACATTCACACGGAACACCATTCACTTGGCATTGGCTGCCAGTTTCAATGCTAAGTCAAGGGTATAGAAGCAAATTGAGGCGATCGAAGTCCTGCGGCGCAAAGTGAGCGACGGCCGGGGCTACGTGGTCTGGTGGAGGCTCTAAACTAAAAATAGCCTTAAAATTTGAAATAAACCTAAATTAGGCAAAACAACTAGCTAAACTCTAAACCTATCCTAAAAAAGGAAAATAGCCTAAATTACTATAAACTGCAACCATGTAGCTGAAATCTTAGATGACCTTGGTAAATACCAAAATAATTTAGAAAAAGCTCTAATTATGCTAATATAAAAGCTAAAAGGCCATAAGTGCTAAAAAGAAAACAAAAAAAAAAAGACGGGAAGCTTAAGAACAACCAGAAGAGTTCTGATAATTCAGCTAAAATTGTGGATGAATCCCAAATTAGTTTCAAATAACCCTTACATTTACAGCACTTTGTGGGAAAAAAACCTTCAACACACTTGAAACAACTGTGGACAGCCTCTGACTGGAGACTAAAGATTTTCATGTTTTGCGTCCAGGTATACAGAAGAACTCGCGAGTTAAAACCGAACAACTTCACAAAATCATCTCCACCAAAAATGCATTAGCCTTAAGGGAGGAAACCATGTATGGGGTTCCATTTGGGGCCACTGCAAGACAACTACATGGCTCAGGATTTTCAAAGTTATATTGTCTGACAGCCAGGAAAAATGCCTATGTTTTGAGGTCAAAACGTTTTCTGTGTGGGACACAATGGCTGAGTTTAAACAGGTTGAACACGCTTGATGTGTTTTCTTCCACTCACTCCACACTGTAAATCTCTCTTCAACATTTTAGTTGTTCTAATGTATTATTGTAATTCAACTGAACAAGCTCATGTTGTTCATATAAATTAAAAAACTAAGTCAAACATATCTTAACTAAACAAAATTTCTCAAAATGAAATGTAGTGTTCAGTTGACTTAACAATTTGAGTTCAATCGCCCTTTGGCCCTTCCAGCATGTAACCACTAGGTGGCGGTAAGAGTGCAAATGTTCGCTTTTTGCTCAGAAGCAGTAGAAGAAGAAGCTACGGATGGGGGGAAAGAGAGCGGACGGAGTCTGAACTTCGCGGCCTTTTCAAATTTACGTTGATGGGTCGTCATTTTGCTGAGGAGGTGTCACTTTTTTTTTGACAAAATAAAGGATATTTTGGACGAAGAGAAGACAAATCACCACATCTGGGTAAGTTTTGATGTTTTATTTTCCTGTCAAATTAAAAAAACGTAGCAACCTAACTCAGCTCTATCGAATTAGAGATGAAAAATAAAAAAATGTTTGAGAATTCTGATATAACTTTAATTTTAACTTCGTATTATCTGTAAAGCGAATACATGAGGGCTCACTGAGCATCACTCATGGGACGCGTTTGGACCTGGATCCTCCATCTTCTTTTGAGCGGGACCACACTTGAGTTTTTTCCCTTAGCTTTCTATTAAATGAGTTGATTTTGTTGTAGGATAAATGTTGACTTGTTTTTGAATGCACCATGCAAGTAATCTGTATCTGTGGCAGCAATTGCAGTAAAAATAACCTTTTTGTTAAATGTGAAATACTGACATGATTGTTTTCTTCTGTATTTATTCCCAGATTCACCTGCAGCCGTGTCGCAGAGGAGAAATACATTCATTCACATGGGTATGTTCTGATGCACATGTTTACATGCTGGTCTGACATCTGTTAATCTCAAGACAACTTTCTTCAATGGGCTGGATCAGTTCCTACCAGGGCTACTAGACCTGTACGAGGCCACGGCTGGGACGCTAGCTGGACTGAGCAAGATGTTTTGAAGTAAGTTTACTTCGGCCCAATCTGAATTCTTACATTCTCCTTTCCTCTCCACTTGAAGGGGCAAGTGCGAATCGTGTCCAGGAAATTTGCAGTTCCTCTGATGTATTCATTCCTGATCTGTCCTGGTCACTCCCAAAAAGAACCTCAGCATCTTCATCTTCGCCACCTTCAGCTCTGCTTCCTGTCTCTCTAGGCTGAACAACATGGCCGATTTCACCACAGTTTTGTACACATTTCCTTTCCTTTCAGCTGTAATTCTTCTATCACACCTGACACTTTTCTCCAACCATCCCGACCTGCTGCACTCCTTGTTTTACCCCTCCAGTGGTATTTTGTTTTTGGATGAAACACCTAATCCTATTTTTTTTCTTTTTCTTTTTTCTTCTCAAAGCAACCCTCTACTCAAAGACTGTACTTGTTTTTGTCCTTGATCGCACTTAAAACAGGTGCAAGTAATATCAGGCAAAATAGAAGCCGTTATAATATCTGCTTCAATGAAAGGACAATATTTTCAATAGAACCTCAATTACTGAAGGATTATTCAAATTTGTCATCCAGCTCAGCAGGAGTTTCATAAAAATAAACATTGTACATTTTTCTGTTGAAATTGGTAAGTTTACTTTTTATTATTAATTTAAAATTATGTTAAACAGCATTCAGCTGTCAGCTTTGCCGTTCTAAACCTAAACACTGGAAGTAACTTTTCACATTTTCAGCCCTGTCGCCATTTTGTCTGATGTCACAGTGAAAAGGATCTACTGAGTTTGTGGTAATAGATTCTCAGCATGAATTACAGTTAATAATGTATATTCTGTTTTGTTTGTCTTTTCTAGTCCCCTGATGAGGAGGTTTCAATCATGGGAGGGCTGAAACTTGGTGTTGTACTAATTGAAGATGGAGAAGACATGGTGGAACATCAGT
>NC_050516.1:21647612-21647746 GCF_002922805.2 Oryzias melastigma
TATATTTCATAGACAGAGTAGTGCTGTCATGTGATTATTTTTTGTGCGATAAATTAGGCGTGACCTGTAATGAATTGATCGACTTTAATCACCGATACTTTTAACCGAATTATTGCTGTGAAAAGCCTCATTCA
>NC_050516.1:21647796-21661369 GCF_002922805.2 Oryzias melastigma
TGGTGAGGGACAGTGCTCCTCGTTAGTTCATGGTCTGAGAAATACAATATAGATTTTGCTTTTGGTTTGATTAATTATGGTTTTGTCTCCAGAATGTTATGAAAGTAACCTGTAAAGGAAGGAGTCTTTGCCCAACGTATGATTTTTTTCTCCTGAGCATAATGGGAGTAAGAAATGTCCATCCTGAAATTATTTTTTGTTTGGAAAATAATTAAAGGAATTGTGGTTGAAATTTATTGTTGTTTTTCTTGAAAACCCACTTGTTTTAATTATCTATCATTTTCAATTTCAATGAATCACAGTGTCCAAATATTGTAGTACTAATTTAGGACATTTTACATTTTTTAAATATTCTTCTTTAGGTCAAGTCAATTAAAAATCTTTTGACTAAAATTTGCATATTAGTTTGATTAAAACAAAATACTTAAAACAATTCAAGTATTCAAAATATTTGATAAAAATACTTAAGTTAATATAACAACCAAAAGAAGTTAACACAACTTAAAAATCAAAATCAGATCAATACACCACTACTTTGTTTAAACAAGACATTTTAATTCTACACAACTCGTGTTTTTAAGATGAAACATTACCTCTGGTTTTACAGTGCTGTGGTGGTATTAGAACATTTTCTATGGGGTGGCAGGAGGGGGTGTAGTCTTTTGGCCGATTGGAAGGCCATCCAAATGAAAGGGTCAAATACATGTTTTTCAAACAGTTTTATTATTGTTATTAACGAGACAACAGCAGTTCTTTTACCTGAGCTGCTATTTCTAAAACTTGAAGGTTTATTGATGATTTCTGAACCCTGTGACACCTGGTTTTATAATGAAAAAAAATGTTTGTGTATTCAGTAATATGTAAATAGTGAATAGATAATTTTAGGTTTGTTGCTAATCAGCAAACAAGCAGCATCTACAGTATGAACAAAAGAAAACGCCTGTTCCCATCTGTAGTATAAAGACATTTTTATTTATACAGTATATTCACTCTGATGACTGACAGAACTTACACATGCCAGAGCACGGTATGTTGGAAAACATGCAGGAATGTGGCACTCGAGGACCAGGGTTGCCTATCCCTTTAATACACCATTTGAGTCCGGCTCTTTTATTGTGAAAATCTTCAGCATTGATGCTCATTTAGTCTGAGTCTTTCAGCATCAGCGTGGACTTCCTGTTCAGGAATGACTGGGGCTGGACCTCAGCGGTTCATTAAGGGTTGGGAGAAGAGGAGCTGGTGGTTTTCCTCTTGCAGCTTCACCACCAGTGGGTGGACGTTTCTGATGCTTCTTGTCAGTCTTCATCTGCTCCAATCATCTGTCCACTCACCGTTGCTGATTTCATCACCTAGTTTTTTTTATATAAAAAATGAAATGCATTTAGAAAAAAGCAGTATTTTGATCTATTCAATGTGTGGTGAGTTTTTAGGTATTTTAGCTGTTTGTGGTTGACACAACTATCAACGTGGGAGTGCCTCCTGGGTCATAACACTCACATTTTGTCCCAAAAAGCATTAACTAATTTGAACATTCTGCAAGCCATTTTCAATGGAGTTAAAAAAGTGGTAGTTGGTTGAATAATTTAAAAAGTTGAAGAGTTATGAAGTTGAAAGTTACGAGCAGCTATCTGCTAAAAGAGCTGAATAGTTTAAGAATGAGCTGAATAGGTCAGTAGGTTGTAGATACTGTATGGTGAGAGGAAGGGCTTTGACTTTCGATATATTTGTTTATATAGCCTTGAGTGAAGGCCTCTAGGTGACATTTAAAGAATGAATTTGTTTTTCTAGCATGGCATTAAAGTTACAGGTACAATCAGGATGATATATTACAACTATAACATATGCAAAAGGATTGGTCAATGTGCATGGTTAAGCTCAAACTGGGGGTCTGTGTAACCATAGGGAGGGGGAGGACCTGAACATGGACGAGAGTGCGATTTCTCCCACTCTCCCACGGATTAGGAGGCCTCTACCAAGCCGTGGCAACCCCCACTGAGCTGCCAGCTATACCGCAGTATCTGGTTCTTCTCCCACTGCACATCAACCAATCCCAACAGACAGCGTGTCGCTGATCGCCTTTTATAGTAGGCTGTTATCACATATGTCTAAACTAATGGTTTTAACTCAATTTTTTTCTTACAAATTTGAATTATATACGGTTTGTTACTTGCAAATAAACTATTTAGAAAAATAAATATAACTTTAAAGGGTGTTTATTTAACAAAAATACATTTTGAGCCGCAGTGCATGCTGGGAAACATGGCGTAACGTCATGCATCCCCGGAGAGTTCTTTTGTTTTTAAAGGCAAAGCTGACTGCTGAACGCTGTTTAAAACAATTTGACATAAATATTAAAGAGTAACCGAAATGTGTACAATATTTGTTCAATAAATGTCATACCTGCTGATATTCGTTTCCTCCTCTTAGGTCGTTGACAAATCAGAGTAGTGTCATTTGTCCTGCTTCCTGCAGAAAGCTTCAGCTGCTTCTCCAAATTCCTATGGATGATATTAAACAAGTCTTGGATTATTCCTCTCTGACGACACGGTTAAAGTTAGACAACGGTTACAAGTACTTCAGTGAATGCTGCTCGTTTAATTATGAAGGTATTTGTGATGTTATTCTTTGAATCTATGCTGATGCTAATGCTAACGCTAGCATTAGCTTTGAGACCTGGAGCTACAGAAGATATTTTCTGACAAGTTAAAAGTTGCCTAAATTTCAGTGCTTACAAAATATTTGGAAACAGAGCTAAAGTCGGTCAATTTTAGCGTGACTATCATTAAGGTAAAACTTGTTAATGTTTCAATGTTTTCTACTGCAGTCAGTGAGCTGCTGTTAGCTCAGCCGTGGTTCTAACATGGCTACCATTTGCTTTTGCTCATAACTGCGTCCGATCTGCGGGAAAATAAAGGTAAAACATGGGGAAAATAAAGGTAAAACATGATCAAATGAATTGGAAGCTGTTGCCAAAAATATGAAAGGGTTTTCTGTCACGTAATGTCATAAAATACGCTCACCCAGATATTCTTTTTTTACTTGGCCGCTCTTATTTTGAAAGCTCGAAACCACGTGGCTTAATAGCTGCTCTTAACACTGAGCCAAACCATTCCTGTTTTTACAATTATCCCCCAAAATATCCCGTAGAACAGCAAGTGAATTTAGCCTTTGAAGGGATGTTCATGTTCATGTATAACTAGCATGGCAGCTGAAATGTAATTTTAATGGTGAAATATAAGTGCATTTTTTGTGCTACATTATTAATAACAAGTTGAGAGATGTTTCTCACAAACTTCTACATAGAATCACTAATCAGTACATGTTAAGATATAATAAAACAACTGATCTCAACTTCAAACTCTGTAAAGAACACCCAGAAACAATTAATCCCCTATTTTGGAACTGTAAAATCCCCAAAAGATTTTGGAAAGACTGCACACCATTTATAAATAGCAATATTGACTCTAAATTTCAGATGAAATTTGAACACATTATATTTTTTTGTGTCCACTAGATGTCCCCCTAGAGCAAATGAAGCTTCATGAAGGATTGCTCTGGAGTGAACCAATTGGAAGAAAGGCTTCAGTGCTTCAAGGAAGCTTCATCTGCATCTGCCCATCACTACTGGAGCTGGAGAGCTGGACTGAAAGGAAGAGGGCACCATGGAGTTTGAGCAGCTACAGGACAAGATAAGTGAAGCGTTGGTGCAGCTACAGCCTGAGCAGCTCCAAAAGGTATGGACTTGAGGCTTATTTTTGAGACCTGACTTTAAAGACTCAAGACTTGAACTTAGGAACTTAGCACTCATTTTAAACATATAACTTTTAAACTTGACTTAAATGTATAAAAATGGCGTCCCAGACATCTTTTCACTGTACTATTACTGTAGTTTAAGTAGGGCTTACTTTATGTGAATTACTGCCTGGAAAAAACTGACAAAACAAGATAGTGGAAAAAAAGAGCCTTCATCTTACTGTTAAGTGTGACTCACTTGTAGTAAATCCCAAATGAGAATCATGTAGTCTGTCTGACCCAGTGGGCATAAAAAACCCATTAATGATGAAGATAGTGTTTAAAAAAGCAGCTGTTTTATTTTCTTGTGCCACAATGATAGTAGGTGGTAGACACTCAAAGGGGCAGATTGATCACTTTGAAAAACATTGGTAACTGTGTTCTAGTAGTGTGCAAACATGGTAGTAAAAAAAAACACAGTAGTAGTAGTAATTAACAGCAACCAAAAAAGTAAAAAAAAACAGCAGCCATTTAATTTCTTTATTTATTTTTCTAGCTCTTATCCAAATTGCTCTTCAACTATTGCTTTCATTTTTATTGTGTTTCTTATGTTATTTTTGTCATGTTGCCAAATCAGCTGCATCCACATGTTACAAAGAAATGTCTTCATATCTGTTCATGCAGATGTTTCTGCATTTACAAAAAAGCACACCACACAACAAAACTCTTACTAGATTTATCTTTATTTTACAAAAAAAAAAAGATGCTGACTGTAACACATTTTCATTCATATCTAAGGATAAAACATCAGTAATCTCACATTTGCACTGATGTTGAACCAAACATGACCACACTGAGCTGAATATGTGGCTAAAAAAGCTCATGAGGGTCTGACTCAAAAACCAAAACATGCTGATATGTTAAGATGAATGCTAAATTTAGTTTTTTAGTGTAACATGCTGTGAATGATTTAAGTGTGCATATTTGTCACAGAACAATTCAGTCAGTGAACAGTGCAAAATCCTACAAAGACACAATTCTGTTTTTAAACTCAATTTTAAAGCTCTACAATTCTGAATGGTCTGAATGGTCTTATGTGAAAAACATACCGACCCATTAACCTGGGAGACAAATCATTTTTACAAAAAATTTGGAATGTGGTCATACTGGATGATTTTAAGCATAAGCAGAAAAACACACAAAATGTTATGTGGCCATTACATATGAACAAAGGCTTTTTCTTGAATGGAACCAGTTGAAGGGTACTTAATACTGACCACATTTTGTCTTTGTGATTGTAAAATAGGTCACAGTTAAAAGTAAAACAATCACACAAGAATTTATGTTATTATTTTTTTAAAAACGTAAAAAAATAAAACTTAAAAAAAATGCAAAATATATGCACAAAATATGATAAAATGATAAAAGTTGCCACTTAAGATAAAATGCAAATGTATTGCTGAGCTGATAACTTGGATATTATTGATTGATATTTATTTTTACCAAATGGTTTTCAAATTGATTGATTCTTTTATTTTACAATTTTAGACAAACAAGTTTACCATCTTTGCAATTGCAGGCTTTGACCAGCAGATGGAGCTAATGTTACACTATTAAGACATCCAGACGTGAGCATGCCCGAGCTGCTTTACTAGGTTTTGGGAAGAATCTTTCACTATTGTTTATGTTTGTTTCTTTACATATGTGACCTATTAGCATTGCTTCATGACTGAGACAGAAGAGCATGTTTGCATGTTGTCATGTTATCTATGTACAATCTCAAAACATGTCTCTGTTCACGTACAGCAAAGCTTCACGTCAGAGAGAGATAAAACAAAATCAAGTGAAATCCTCTGACTGAAAGGATAGATTTTCTTTTTCTTTAGATGTAACTTTTTTCCAAGATAGAGTACTCCCAACACTTAGCAGTGGCGGGTGAAGATGTAATCTCTTTCCTGATGAACGAGCAGGTTCCTCTCAGGCAGCAGCTCTCGGTGCACCAGAAACTGTGAAATCGGGAGAATTTGTGTCTGTGATTTCCATCTTCCTACGAGTGTGTGTCTCCTTGTGCAAATGGTGGAAAAGATGCAAATGCTGGATCTAGATTACCAGTGGGAAAACATTAACAGGTAACACCAACAATTAGGAATAAAAATCAATTGAGGATACACATTTTAGAGTGTGACGTCAGTTTAAAAATGTGCTTTATGTCTTCTTTCAACGGATTCTTTACTCTCTATTCCAGTCTATCCATCCATCCATCCATTCATTTTCCTTACCCACTATATCCCTTTCAGGGTCATGGGGTTGCTGGAGCCTGTCCCAACTACTGTTAGATGGTTACACCCAGGACAGGTCACAGGTCTGTCGCACACAATCACTCCACCACACTCACTAATTCACAACTAGAAACACTTTAGTGTAATGAATGAAGCCTGTATTTGGACTGTGGGAGGATGCCAGAGTGTCTGGAGAAAGCTCATGCATTAAAGCGGAGAACAGGCAAACTCCACACAGAATGGACCGAGATGGGACTTGAACCAGAACCGTCTTGCTGTTAGGCAGAGGTGTCAAACTCGATCACACACTCGAGCCAAAATCCAAAACACACCTCAGGACATGGGCTGAATAGATAAACATTTATTGAACACACCAAAACAAAACCTTTTAAAACTTTAAATATGTAACTTTTCAACATAAATATGAATAAAAAGATGCAGGAATATTGTTCCAGAATAAATTAACTCAAATCTTGAAGAACTTTCAATATTTACTGTCCAATAAAAAAAGATTTTGTAAAAATTATACAAGTAAGAAATAAACTGAACGTTAAAAGAAAAACCTTGAAATTTATAGATTTTTTAAAAATCCATCCATCCATCCATCCATCTTCTTGTCTGCTTCTTCCCTTTCGGGGTCGCGGGGGTGCCGGAGCTTATCCCGGCTACTGACTGGCGAAAGCGGGGTTCACCCTGGACAGGTCGCCAGTCTGTCGCAGGGCCTCAATCACACACACATTCACACCTAGGGGCAATTTAGAGTCACCAATTAACCTATGAAGCATGTTTTAGGACGGTGGGAGGAAGCCGGAGTCCCCGGTGAAAACCCACGCATGCACGGGGAGAACATGCAAACTCCACACAGAAAGGTCCCAGCCGGGATTTGAACCGGGGCCTTCTCGCTGTGAGGCAAGAGCGCTAACCACTGCGCCACCGTGCAGCCCTATTTGCTGTTAAAATTATATAATTATGAACATGTTGCGGAACAAAATACAATAACAAAAATCAAATTTGTGCTTTTAGCAAAAAGAAATCAAATCATGACATTTTCTTTGCTATGTGTTTTACTGTCAGGATGACATTGGTTTTCAGTGTTTTTCTAATATAATCAGAAGTTGGCAGCTGATGTCAAGGTGCATTGTGGGAATGTTTCACCCGTTTTTTAGTCAAATTTTCTGTTGATGTCATTCTAAAGATAAATCAGGAGAGCACATGAAGACACTTGTACCTTTTTCTCTAACGGTGATGACGTTTTTTCATATGTAGTCTATTTAATGTTGCACTAAACTCTTTAAATAGTCACTGATAAGTGTGGATGGCTCCTCTCATCTGGGATCACAAGCGAGAGATCACCTGGCAGAGGAGCCAGTTCATCTGTTGTGGACTATGATGACATAAATCAGCGTGATACCCATCATTTCCCCTCTCTTTACGCTGTGAACTGCCATAAAAGTCATAACGGGAGGACGGTTAGAACACAGACTTGGTTTGCATTTTTAAAGCAACAGAATTTACTGCATTTCTGCTCAAAATAGTAACATCTAGTCTGACGTTACATGTCAGGTTATTATTTTTTTGCCATAAAAGGTTATTTTTTTTATATTTAAAACGTCCTGTTGAGACGACCGCCGTCTTCTCATCTGCGCTCTCACTGCTCACGCAAAATTGAGCTCATATATCCTGACTTTATGTGAGCATTATTTCTTTCTCTCTAGATACAACCTTCCGATGAATTGACTGAGAGTGTTGAGGAAGTCGGAAACTCCATTATCGCGGGCCCCTGATGAAAACCCATTAATGGCTCGGCAGGCAGGATTGAGGTCGAAGGAGAGACCTCTCAGTGCAGCCGCACACAAAGCCATAAAGCCTGATGTAGCGGCCTCTCATCGAAAATCTGCAGCTGAGGAAGAATAACTGTGCCGATATCTGCAGACCTGTTGAAATAAAGGGGGCATTAACTGCTGCTTCCTCTGCATTATTGATGCAAAGGGCCATTCCTGAGGCCATAATGCCTTCTACCCCCCCTTTGCAATTTTCTCGTAGACGTCTCGCTGTCTTCAAAACGCTAAGGGGGAAAGAAAGCATGCAAGACTTTTTTTTTCCCTGCAGGTTTATTCAAAGCATCAGTGAGAAGCCGTGAAGCCCCAACAACTCGTGCCACCAGCAGGAAGTGATAGTGTAACGCAAGGTGCCACCCGCTCTAATGAGGCCAAAAGAGGCAGAGGTTTCCTCCTCACATGACACCTTCGGCGCAGAGATTTTCGAATCAACTTTGTTGCAAAAAAGAAAAACCTCATGAGTCACCTCCGCTGCCACCTACAGTATATTTGTTGTTGGAGCTCTCCAACACCGTTCGCTTTATCTTCTGGCGAGCAGCTTGAGACACCTTACAGCTCGGCTGACCTCATCCTGTCATATGATTTAATGAGTGGAGCTGTGTCACAAAACGCAGCGTCCGCGGCCTGACAGGATGGGTCCACACAATGCTCCGAAGATTAATGAGGTCATCTCCCCTTTCAATACGTGTAAAAGACACTCAGAGAGGAAGAAAGAAACTCGATGACTTTTGCAACCACGTAATATAAATGACGCAAATAGGATGGGAATAACAGCTTCTCTATTCATGGTGGGTCATAATTTGATGTGAAGCTTGGCTCTGGTCTTGTTATCTGCTTTGAATTTTATAGCTCAGGCTGGTCAATGATAATGAGCTGGCTTTTCTCTTTTTTTGTCTTTTCGCTCTCAGTCAGCAGGGATTGCTGTGGCCTGGCCTTTGATTCTGCTCCACTGTGTGGAGTTTCATGTGAGGTGGATGCCTTTAGCGTCACGATGATAACGCTCTCTCAAGGAGTTTCCAGATCAATTCATTTCAAAATCCAGATGCCCGTCTTCCATCTCCATACAGCGTTGCAATGCTTTGTATTGATTATTCCGGCCATTCCCGTGCTGTAGCGCGCCAGACAAAGGAGATTGCTTGAGAAATGGAAGGATGATAATGCAATTAGACTGAACAGTAGTGCTCTGACGAAATGGAAGTAGAATGTCAGGGATTAACAGATGGCCTTCAAAACACCCCGCTATAAGGGGATGACCACACAAAGTGAAGAATAGGGAATTTGTCAACATTTGCTGGTTTGGATGGCTCAGGAACATAAAAACAATGTATGCCCATTTCTTTACTTTATGGGGTTTTAGTTTGCCCACAGCGATGGCTTAAGACCAAGAAAGTTTTATAAATACGCTCCCTCATAAAACGGTGTTCCAACTGTCTTCAGCCGCAGGATTCTGCAAACAGCTCGGAAAATTAAAATAATTGACACTTGCAAAGTCAGGCTAAACTAGAGGAGGAATGCTAAGTATTTTCACTCGGTTGTAACTTTTGAAAGTAGTCAGGAACCAGTAAAAGGAGAAGTTCAAGCAAAGGTTTCTGTGGTTTTTGAAATCTTAAATTTAGAAAGTGGACTTTGCAGTTATTAAAATCAAGAGGAATGTTTTTTTTCTCTCACATAAATACATTTTGGATAAAAATGGGTGTCATGTAGTGGTTTATTATCCAGAATCGCCTAAAAAAAAACCCCTCTTAACACCTGAGACATCATCGGTGACACTTAAACACGTAATCTTTAACATACTGTAACTTCAATTATTTTTAATTATTATTCCAGTAGATTTTCACCGCTCCAGTTGTTAAAGGGTTAAGAAATGCTGATCAAAAT
This sequence comes from Oryzias melastigma, assembly GCF_002922805.2. Taxonomy (NCBI): domain Eukaryota; kingdom Metazoa; phylum Chordata; class Actinopteri; order Beloniformes; family Adrianichthyidae; genus Oryzias; species Oryzias melastigma. The sequence continues at coordinate 21,657,524 of NC_050516.1, forward strand.
GATGCTCTTGTGGCATTTGATGGAAGACATATATATATATATATATATATAAAGAGTATTTCATATTAAAACTATTGTGAATCAGGACCAGGCAAAAAAATTGCTGTTTGAAGAATGTATTATATACAATCTATTGGCTCCCTGCTCCATTCCATTCCGATGCTTCCACTCATTTCCACTGAGCGGCTTGGTACCGTCTTGTCCAGTATTTTGAGCCTTTACGTTGTAAAATGGACCCATCAAACCAGGGGTCACAAACATCCGGCCCGTAGGTCGCATCTGGCCTCTCAGATGGTTTAATCCGGCCAATCCGTGAAGAGATAAAAATATATGGGGGGGGGGTGGCAAGTTTCTAGCCCATTCCTGTGGCGAGTAGTGGTTATTTAAAGAAATGGCCTCAATGAACAATTTCACCACTAGGGGAAGCAAAGGAAAAAAATACCGACATAACAAGCGATCAAGAAATAAACAGCATTTCTTTGTAAGCTCGTGCCATGTCTGGTTAAGATGCAGTTAGGTTCTCACCGCTGAGAAACAACTAAAACAAAGCAACAAATAACAAGTTGACCATAAGTTATTTTGATATTATGTTATTGGTCCGGTCCACTTGAGATCAGCCGGGTTGAATGTGGCCCCAAACCAAATTAAGTTTGACACCCCTGCATTAAACAGTACCGACCCGTACCTCTTGGGGGGTCCCAATCGGTTGTAGGTCCATTTAAAAATGGAACGGGATGCTGGTGGTGGAGCCACTGTTGCCTCCCAGTGATTGGCAGAAAGTGATGACAACATTAGAAAGCACCAATATAGCCCTCATTTAAGCTAACTTTTCCAACATTGGTAAGCATTCGAGTTTTTGCGGTTTCCTGTGTACTCTTTTGGTTACGAGTCTAAATTGAAAATGCCTTCAAACAACAGTAAGGCCTGGTCTGGGGTGGAACTGCAAATGTTCTTTGCCAACCTTGATATAGATGTGATTCAGGGTGAGCTAGCCACTTGCCAGAATTAACTGGACTGTACGGTACCACTCATCATCGGACCAAAACAAGGCTTTGGAGACAAATGAATCAAATCCTTTTCCTCATCATTTGCCTGGATAATTCCTATATTGCTTGCCATATTTGTTACACCGGTAATATTAGGTTGATGGTGTGAGCAGCTATAAGCTAACAGGAGAGAGTGTTAACAGATGGATGACAGGAAGTGGGGGCGGTCTTGTTTCATACCAATGGTCCCACCTATAACTCAGAATTTCTAATGAACTTCTGCAGAATCTATGAGATAGAAAACAACACCAGGTTTTTGATTTTGGCTAAAAACAGCACAATCAGATTTTAAAATACCACTAAGAACGCTTAAAAAGAGACCAAATGTCAACCCCAGGTTGTGTTCTTTGCTATTTTGTTCCAGAAAGTTTGGTTTGTTTCTGTATCATAAACTCAGCAAAGTTTAATTTAAGTGATAATAGTCAAGCTCCTCAGATTCACACAAATTGTGTGGGTGGGATAAGAAAAGAGTGAGGGCTTAATGCTGATGGAAGTGTAATCCGCATTGTGTGAAAAAGGGAGGAATCTCATTTTTCACACCCTGTGGTTCTTTTGAATTCTATCTGCTATAGGAAAAGAGATCAAATAGGTTACAACAAAAGATGTGCGCAGACGTGGGCTTTGCCGTGTGCTGTGAATGTGGCTTGTAGTGCAGAAGCCCTTCAGCTCTGTGTGCTGCTCACTCACTCTCATGTGATGGCCTTTATAAATGTTTATGTGCGGCAGCTTAATCAAAAGTGTGGCAGAGTGAGGAAACACATCCTCATCCGTTAATTTAGTATTCACTTCTCCTGTCGCTCTCGTCTGTTTTTTTAAGAATGGAAAAGGTTGAGGTTTACTTTTCCAATCAGTAAAGATTTAGCAACACATATGTTGGATATGTTGTAGAAGAAGAACATAAAAGAAACAAAAAAAATATAACTTTATGCAATTTCCCTTTAGGCCTTTTGTCCTCTTAAATATATATTTTTTGATACCTAAGACAAACTAATTGTAGTTTTAAACCAAGACTGCACCATTTATTCCCTAAATCAAATTGTATCCATAACAGATTAACGTCGAGAAAATACATTTATAATATTCATATATAAATATAGAACGCATTGGTTTGCAAAAATGCATATTTGTATCAGTTTTTTATCATGTAATTTGGTTGTCTTTATAGCTTAAAGACCCACTCCAAAGAAAATCATTATTTGGTGTTTTTAACATGTTTTTGTTGCATTTCACTCATGATGGAGGACATATATAAAGAAAATTAAGCCTTAAATGGCATTTGAGCATTTCTTTATCTAAATTGTTGTGAATCAGAAGCAGATAAAAACAAACAGTTTGTAAAAGATTGTATTTATTACAAAGAAAATGCATTGGGTGGGCCACAAGCTCCCTGCTCCACTCCATTCTCATGCATCAGTAAGGGGATGATATCTGTCTTTTTTGTTTTAATTACACAAAATATTTTTTATCTACAAATTTCTTTCCCCTCCTTAAGTTTTTCGTCTTCACGGGTTTCTTCTGTTTGGCGCTTCCCTCTCCCACTTCTTGTTTTATTGTCCGATGGGAGAGGTGGGTGTGAATCATCAGTTTATCTCAGTGGTGGCCAATTTCCTGTTATTATTTGAGTTCTGCCTTGAAAAAAAATAAGAAAATAATTATGAAGTAGACTGTTTATTATAATGTAAGGATGGGCTGATGTCTCTCTCTACTTGTTACCCTCATGTAGGAGCGAGGACGGGCAGCTATTACTGTGATATCAGTCTTTTTGATAGAATATTGTAGATACAAAATGTACTTTATGTGTTGATGTTTGTGTCTTTGTTGTTTGTTACTGTTTGTTCTTTCTCGGGGACCTGGTCTGCAAATTAGCTGTTAGCTAGATGGAATGTGGACATTGCATTGGTTACGTTTGAAACTGTAACAATGTTTTCTCCTGTCCCTTTTAAATGAATGATAAATCAAATTGTCAGTTGCCAGATCTGTAATAAATGGAGGTGGTCTCCAAGGGTGCTGCTGTTTCACAATGTTCTTTATTTTCTTAAAAACAACACAAAAGCAAACCGATTATACATCGAACTGTAGAGGACTAGATCCATTAATGTCATAATTTTCCACCTTCTGAGCTGCCATCTGACGCACTTGACTCTAGTTAATAATCACTTTATTTAATGAATCAAGTGTTACTTAAGTGTGTTTTTGTTCTTAGTTTTTTCTATAATGAATGCATTTCAATATTTCTGTAACGAGTTTAATGGATCTGGGTGATTTATTTTTACTTGTATTGTCTTCAGTTCATGCTTGAAATAAACCAAACCAACCCAATCAACCAACCAACCAAGACCTTAACAGCTTCCACTGAAAGCAGGCTCAGGAGAATGATTGAGGCATCTGATTGGTCAGTTTATAACTTGAATAACTTGTGCTACAGCAAAAATATCATGAAAAGAATTGGGATTATCAATAAAATGTTAAAAAGATGTATGAGAGATAGAATGGTTATTCGACCAAATACGGTGTAATAGCCGCTTATTTTTCAATAGACGTCTGATTTTGGCTTTTTGGGGTTCAGCGGTTACTTCATATTTGGAACATGAGGGCAGGGTCGGCCCTGGGCAAGGGCGACCTGGGCAGCTGCCTAAGGTGCCATCTGATGGAGGGGATGCCAAATCACAATGATTATATATTCATTTTTAATATCTTTTTTTTGGTTAAACAGTTTGACACACATCTCATTTCATGTAAAATTAAAAAGTAATAATTAACAAGCATAAATAAATAACTCAAAAGTTTGATGTAATCAATA
>NC_050516.1:21661394-21669830 GCF_002922805.2 Oryzias melastigma
TATCGCTGCTGCTAAGCTATTTTGGGGCGCGCAGTGTTGCCACTGTTAGGCCTTCTTTAAAACTTAAAGGATGAAAAAAGAAAGAGGAGGAAACACGGGCAAAAAGCAGAGGTTTGTCTGTTTTACTTCTATAAAACTGCTCGGGAATTCACTCCCCTTTGCATTTTGGTCATAAAAGACACATTTAAATGGCTGTCTAGCGTTTTTTAAAGTTGAAATCTCCCTACTTTCCTCTGGAACGCTGGCTGAATGGTGGTGAAGTTAGTTAGCATGTGTGCCTACATATGCAGAGTATCTCGGTCTGAGCCCCAGCTGGACATCTGAATCTAAGTACCTGTGGTGGGTGCCAAATTCATTTTAGTCCAGTTCCTGTATACAGTCAATGGGTGTGAGGGGCTGTAAGCTAGCGGGAGAGTGTGTAAATGGATGGATGATAGGAAGAGGGGCAGACTTACTCTGCAGTCCAAGAAAACGGCACATATTTTGTGGATTTGCCTAAAAAAACAGCATAATCAAAGTTAAAAGACCACTGGGAACGTTAAGAAAATAGATCAAAAGATGATCAAAGTGGGACTTTAAAGCTATTTATCCCCTCATTAAATACTATTTTCTTTGCTGTTATTTAGAATAGAAAATGTAAAATAAATGACAACATTTACTTTGGTTTCAGCAATTAGAAAACAATGTTTATTTGAAGATCTTTCATTCTTCTCTTTTGTTTGTTCATTTATATCCAGTAATAAAGCCTCAAAGTTGGTTCAGGTAGAAAGCCCCTTTCTATAAATAAATAAATGAAAAATAATTAAATTAATAAAAATACATATTTTTTTTAAAGTCTACCTCTGACCGCCAGTTGCACGTCATGACCGCTGGGTGGCGCTGCAGCACCGGCGCTGCTCCCCGTGATGAGCTCGGCTCCTCTCAGCCCCCGGACGCCTCAAACCCATTCCTGTAACGGCACGACGCCGCAGCCGAAGCCCGACCGAACCCCGCGAGTGGACGGAGGAGCGCGCGCGCCCAGCACCCCGCGCGGATCCAGAGAGCATGCGCGGCTGCCCGGCCGACGCTGCGCTCCGCTGGATGGGAAGTTGGGAGTCAGAGGCAGAGGACCAGCAACTTTTCTAGACTTTCAAGTCCACACGCAGCACTTTCAGACTGATTTGACGCGGGGATTGAGCGCGAGGGGAGCTTTCATGTCACACCTGGGCGCCGGTAAAGGTGAGAAGATGCAGGCGCTCCTCTGAAGATCCGCGTCCTGCTGTTGATTTGGGAGGATGGAGCAGAAATGAAGGGGGACACTTCCAGGGATTAAGTGATAGAACAACGACAGGTAAGCCGGCATCTCACACCCACACACCGCATCTGTGCTGTCAAAGACGTCCACACTTTCATTAAAAAAGATGGTGATGCAACATTCCCAAACTTGCTAAATGTTCACACCACACAACTAATTTGCCACGCTGGGCTGATCGACTTACTTATTGATCATTTCCTGCATGATAAATAGTTTTGAACTCTCCATGTGGAGGGGCTGCTGGAAACTAATGACTCAAAGTGGCGTTCAGGTGCAGCTGCGGGCTGGGAAATATCCATTTGGTTCTGAGGTGTGACAGAAAATGAAAGTTTATTTTATTGTAATGATCAAAACGTATATAAATCTCAATCCACAGCAGTTTAAAAAAAGATCTTCAGCAAAAAGAGAGAGAAAAAAACAGCTGCAGCTAAAAGTGTTCTGGAGTCCCTGGTGAAAACTTGTTTTTGCAGTCAGCTGCTTTGCACACAAGCTGGTGGATATATCTGTGATTTTTTTTCCCCTTTACACTCACCTGCCGCTTTATTTCTTCAACTATCATCACATTTCAAAGCCGGATTATAATATCTCCTCTTACAGAGTGATCCGGGTCCCCTGTGATCACTCAAAGTTCCTGGGAGAGTTGCAGGAGCTGCTGTAGATCTTCCCTTTCACTCTCACTGACAGGCGACCCATTATATTGTTTTATAGATCGGCGTGTGTAGCCCTTGAAGCCGCCTGCGGCCCGCTGTTGTTCTGGAGGGGTTTTATTGTGTGTGTGTGGGGGGGTTATTGGTTGCTGTTGCTGACTGGCAGAGCAAAGGCCACCGTGGGATTACTGGAGATGGGATCTCTGTGACGGGAGTTACAGTGGAGTTTTAAAAAAGAAGGTTGCTTTTGCAGAAATAAAGGAGCAAAGTTGTGACCCTGAAGTGTATCTTACATTTCCTTGGTGCCTTTGGATGAATCTAACAACCAGCATGAAGAAAGACTTTTTCTTTTCTTTTAGGCATTGCAACAAACAACAGAAAAAGCAGAGAAACCCTGAAAGAGTCCTTGAAATGCATGAGCCGCCAGGTGATATCCAGGAAAATCACGGATGCTTCTAGCTCCAGACCCACCCCGGGCAGTACTTGTGTTCTCTTTTCCCCCAATTCCTGCCCCCCTCAGTCGGATCAATACGACACACCAGTGTGAATTATGAAACCCTTCGGTTCGGTGCTTTTTGTTTTTTAAACTTCACGAATGCGCTGATGCTTTGTAATTGGGCAATTAAGGCTGCTTGTTTCGGCTGCAACGTCTCAATTAAAGACATTTGTTTTCATTTAATGCAGTGTTGGCGTGCCGGGCTCGTCTGTTTATGCAAAATTCACATCATCCCAGCGCCTCGCCTCTGCGAACATGACACAGCAACGCCTGGAGTTAACCAGAAAATCCTGGGTGTTGCATCATCTCAGAGGCTCTGTGTTCACAATCAGCCCTGCGGATTTGGCTTTAGAGGAACAATAAAATAACAAAAAAAAAATAAAAAAAGGCTCCCATCCATTCACACACGATTCCAGCACCTCAAGATTTGCTGCTCAGTGGAGTTCACGAGCTAATGTGTTTAGAGAGCTGTTTGTTCCACCTCTCAATGCGCCGGCACGAGCTGCCGGGAGGGAAGGAGGGAGGGGGGGTTCGCCGGGTGCTTAAAGTGAAAACTCAAAGCCCCAACAGAGCAAAAGGAACACAGCATTGTGATGCTCCTGTGCTGCTCCGTCATGTTCGGAGGAGGACATAAGGAGAGCACATCCCATGTTTTATAGATGCCATTTAAAGGAGCACGACTACGAACGGCTGTCTAAAATGAACTGTAACCGAGGTCTTAACACCAAGACAATAAACGAACAAATTGGTTTTTCTGGAAGCGCCTCAGCTGCTAGCTCGGGCTGATCTGTGCCGATGCGTCCGCTTATGTTTTTTTTTCCCAGAGAGACTAGGCTCCATTTCCTATTCACCATGTTTGTTTGTTTGTGCTGTTTTGAGTTGGAAAAAGCTGGAGATGTTATTTGTGGGTTTTAATTAAAGACCCACTCCAATGAAAAGTGTGTTTTTAACACGTTCTTATAGTATTTTTTTTATCACAATGGAGGACATATATAAAGGATATCCAAATTAAAACTGTTTCTAAGGCTATGTCCAAATTCCTTCACTACTCACTTCATAGTGCTGATCCAATCTACTATTCCAAAATCAAGTGCACTAGAAATATCCCAGAAGTCTTTGGAAAAACTAGTGTGCATCAATGCTCACTACATTAAAAAATATAGACCAGATTGCGGTCGAACAATTTTTGTGACAAAAACAATTTTTTTTAATATTCCATCCACATTTTCAGCATCAGAACACAGTGGAGTCAAATAGATGTTCGTATTGATTCAGTTTTCGCTTCGTGAAATTAATGATGTCATATCCAGTGTTTAGAAAAACAAACGAAAAGTTGTGAGCATAGTTTCTAAATTGCTTTTTATTCTAGGGAGTTTTTTTGTAGTAAGGGAATATTTTTTTGTGATGAATCAAGTGCAGACATTGGAAAAAGTTTGTAGTTGTTGCGTTAAATCCACAATCATCAAGTCAGAAACCTCCTGCTCTGGCATCCACTTGCAGACAAATATGTCCATGAACGTGTTAAATTTTCTTATCTGAGCTGGTATCTGACTGAAAACTGTATGGCTGGATAGCTCCGATATTGCTCACTATTTTTGTTGCACTGGTAACGTTAGCCTGAGGTTGTGAGGGGCTGTGAGCTAGCAGGATGATGGGAAGTGTGGATAGGCTCAATCTGCACTTACAGAAATAGCAACTTTGCAGAAATAACACAGCTGAAAACGTTTTTTGGCTAAAAATGACATCATCTGGAAGATTTAAAAGGTAATCAAACAAGGAAGTTGGTAGCTGACTCCACCCACAGCTGGAGTTTAAAAGTCCAGTTAGAGGAGTGGTGCTCAAGAGCAGGACTGTTATCATTACTGGACCTGCAGATCATGACGTGAGACTTCTGAAATGACGTGGAACTAAAATGGTTTGACCATTCACAAAATTCAAATGCAATACCTCATTTCAACCTGTAGAGGGCAGACGTTTTTTAACAATATTTTCAAGAATTAAATACGTTTATTTTAATTTGTCAGAAATTTGGCAACAACCAACAGACAGCACTTTAAAGCCCTATTTATAGAGGTCAACAGCCAAAAAAAAATGGATATAGGATTTGGTTACCCTTTAAAAATAAATCAATGGAGAATCGAAGTGAGACTTTAATCATAGCCTAAGCATTTTATAGTTATATTCTTAATTTTTATTTTGCTAGTTCTCCATTAAAGCAGCCCATATTGTGTTTCATTTAACCATATTCCCTCAAAACAAGTCAGATTAGAGGGCAGACCATTATCTAAAGATCCTTTATCTGTCTTTTATTAAGAGTCCACCGCTAATGTCCTTTGCATGGGAGAGCCAGTTAAATATCAGTGAGTTAATATGACCACCTTCCATAGCAGCACTTGCTAATAAGCTCGGGCTGTAAAAGTTCATGTGCCCTGTCATCCCAAAGCAAACCAATAATTGCGCTCTCCATCTTGGGAAAAACCAAAAGCTGTAGGAATTTTTAATATGATCCGTCTCTTTATAAAGGCTTTCTATCTCAATTTTATTAATAAAATGGAAGGTGGAAGTCCATCACGGCGCGTTGTGCAGCACAAGGTCGAGTGCACTGATGAGGATGGGGGCTTGTAGTGTTGTTTCCGCCAGACAGCTTTCTGTCAATTTGTAGCCAAGTTTCAACTTGTGGGATCAGGCCCCCCCTCCCAAACACACTCCCTCATCTCCAGTGGGCCAGGCAGAGCGGGCCCACTAAGAACTGTCTGAGAATCTGTTGACACTTGAACACACAAGCATGAAACAGCCAGCTGCTTGAACCGCCAATGTTTTCAAATGGCAAATTCTTTAGAGGACAGCATGAATTTCAACACAGAGGGAAGTTCACTGAAGTAGAGCACTCCTTTTAACTTAACTCATGACAACATCTTTTATTTTACGTTACAAATAGATGCAATAAAATTATATATTTTTTGTGGGCTTACAGGTTTATTTTCTGAAAAGTTTGTTTAAAAACTAGAAAATATGTTTCTCTTTTCCTTGAATGAAGTTCCCAAATTTTTAAAAAAATAATTAGTGATATTACAGATTTAATTAATTGAAAAAGGACAGAAACAGGTTAAAACATGTATATTCTATACACTTTATGAATATTTGTTTTACTTTAGGATAGGGCTGGGCGATATGGGAATTTTCATATTGCGATATTGTTTTTTTCATTTTGTGCGATAACGATATTAAAAACGATATCAATCAAATAACTATATTTGTCAAACTAATCTTTATTGCAAAGAGCTTTAGGACTTCAGATTTTTACACCTTAACCTTGCCCCCCCCACCACCACCCCATTAAATCTTAGTTAGTTCAAATTAAACTTTAATTGTTTTTTTGTATTAACTGTAGTATTGAAACTAACTGTGAGGAACATTTAAATATTTCTAATAAATATTGTATATATACATAATGTACACAATAGTTAAACCATAACGGTGGTATGTTTTCAATAGGCTGTACAGAATTTCTGATTTATTTTAATCTGACTGCAGCACATACAAGTTCCTTTCAAATTAAAATTAAGTCTTAAAAACATTGTTCTAAAGCAGCAAATATATTGCAGTTATTTTTATATTATTTTCTAATTTCTTCTGAACATAAACTATAGGTACTGCTGTGCAGCAGAAGATAATAAAATGTAAACTTAAAATAAACAGTTCTGATAATAGATTTAATCATCATTTCACTCAGTCATCTGACATGTGTACATGTTGGAGGATTGATCAAACACATAAGATCTCTTCATTTCTGGAGTCGTTAAAAACAAGTTTATGTTACTATTATTAGATCATCTCATTAAGAAATGAGCAGAAACGGCACAAATGTAACTAACAAATTCATTATTGATACACAATAAAACAACAAATTATTCTAATTTGAAGCTCTATACAAAAGCTTTTGGCTAATATTTTAACAAAACCCTCAAACTCGCGGCTGTTACGAGCATGCGCAGTCTGTCCTTCTGTCCTCTTTCAGCCCCGCGTGACACGTTACGCGCGGCAATAGACAGACTGTCTCATTTTTCTTTTTTCATGGAGGTTCTGCTCTAAATTAGGGTTTAAACTCTTGATTTTAAAGCGAGTCTTCTCTCCCTCACACTCTGTGGATCTGTCGGTCACAAACAGCTGCGGAAGAATAATCCAGTCGGACCGAACCATTTTCAATTTAGAGGAGGGGGGTCCGGTGACGACGTTTCCAGAACAAAATATATAAACATTGTTACCTTGACATTAAAAACAAAAGTATTTGCGATTACATATAGGTTATTGGTTTACTGAAATAATGTTTTCTGTTGTGTCCTTTTGTCATCATTCGGGGCCTCCGTGCCCCCCCCCTCAGTCTGGGCTCCCAGAATCCGCCGCTCCGTAAGAAGAAGAAGAAGCGCGGCTCTTCCGGGGGTTTCTCCCGTGTTTATTTAAAACGAAAGTTTATCGTAATAGACTCATTTCACTATCGAAAAAAAGTAATATCGCAATAACGATAATTATCGTTTTATCGCCCAGCCCTACTTTAGGACAAATATGAAATGATTTTTTTAACAATTAGCAGAATCCATACTTTTTATGAAATTAACTATCATCAAACAACTGAATCAAATAATTAAAACGTCTACCTTCCACGCTTCTGAAGATCTTTAGAATATTTTAAAACAAAGTGCAATGCCTGCAAAAGCTTAAAATTCCTGAAAGCTGTTAGGAAATGTAAGTTAGTCATCAGGTAACCACTAGGTGGTGAGGCATTCTCCATTTTATCAAAATGTAAAAAACGGCTGCTTTACAGTAAAATTTAATGCCCTACAGTTTTTTTGTGAAAGATGCTTTCACATTTTTGCTAGATTTGTTTTATTGACTTTTTTTTAAAAATAATTTTTCTATAATAATTTTTTTTGAAGGCAGATAAATTGCTATGATGAACCCTGCACTAGAATAGCCTCAACGCTCAGCTGTGATGCTGCATACACATACATGTGTGGTGCATTCAAGAACGCGCTGAACGTGGGGTTTTGTATGTGCTTTTAGTGTATGCTGTTCATACTGGACTGTTGCTACTTGTTGGAAGAGGTTTAGTGCGAAATGCTTAGTGCTCCACATCTCATGAATCTTGCTCCATGCTTTTTCTTTTTCAGCTTTATTCTTAAATATGAAAGACTTGGGGTCATAGAATTCTGGCCGGTCACAAACCATAATAATTAATTTCTCCTCCATGATTAATTTTCAAATAGTTGGTACTTCCATGTTTTGAAAAAGACACTGTCCATTCGACACTATCAAATGTGAATCTCTGATTGGTCAACGTTCAACTGGTTTAACTTCTGACATACATTCAGTGGCCGTGTCTTTTGTGCTTAGAGCTCAAAAACAGACTCAAAAAAACTTGTGTAGCCAAAATCCCAAAGCACTCCTAGACGCACGTCTACATAAACTTTACATTGAAAGTAGTTGCTCAAACACGTGTTTCTGTGCCTGGTGTGAATGTAGCATTAGGCTTGTTTGTTAGTTCATTTTTGCAAAGCCTGAAGTTTGGCGAGGTCTTTGGGCAGTTGAAGTGGTTGTAATCAGTAAAATAATATTGTAGCTTCAAACGGGGTTCAAAACAATAAATGAGTGACATGACCCAGTAACCCATCTACCTGAACATTACGGCTATTTATATTAATCTGATACAGCTCTAACAAAAATGTTCAGATCATTGACATTAACATTGTTCTGGTTCTCCTGGAGGGCGTTTCAGTTTGGCCACTAGGTGGAGCTTGTGCTATAGCATTACACTATTTTTCAAGAATAAAGAAAGAATGAGCAAAAACTGTGCTTTAGACCACAAATGGTTACTTAAAAAATGTTTCCTTAAAACCCTTCCGCTATCTTTGGGGTCCAGCCAACCCCCAACACTCGCAGGCGGAACGTGAAGCCAACCCGGAAGTAACAAAACGTTGCAGTACCGGCACTGACCAGAGAGG
>NC_050516.1:21672061-21685655 GCF_002922805.2 Oryzias melastigma
ATATTCAGGCTTCATTTCAGGGACTGTGGAAGTCTATGGGTGACGTCAGAGATGCTGCGTCTAATTATATATTAAGTCTATGGGTCCAGCTGACTCCAACCACATATTGATATGTGATTCCTTCCATGACAAATGTGGACAAAGGTGGACAAGATTTTATGTCCGCCATGGACATTAGTGGAACTCAAAAATCAATGATAAAAAAAAAAGGTCAGCGCACTGTCTTGTGGGATCCAGATGACCCCACTTTTAATGTAAACAAGCCACGGAGAGGGGAAGGGGTAAGAGTTTGACATGGTGGCCAACACATATTGCCTTATTTGTGTCAAGCTACTGCTGTTTTAGTGACAGAGTCAGGGGTCTCTTACCTGGCTGAGGAGAACAAGAACTCGACTGTGGCTCGGTGGTCTAAAGTCCTCTTTTCAGATGAAAATCAGTTTTTTATTTCATATAGAAATCAAGGTCTTGAAGTCTGAAGAGAGAGATGTACAAAATCTACGTTGCTTGAAGTCCAGTGTGAAGTTTCCACAGTCAGTTGTAGGGTCACTGTGTTTTCTGAAGTCAACAGTCCATACAACCATCTACCCATCAGCTGTATGGAGATGGTGATTTCACTTTCCAACAGTTTTGACACCTTCTACACTTTAATAAACTGGTTCAGTGACCATGGTGTTGCTGTGCTTGACTGACCAGAAAACTCCCCTGACATGAACCTGACAGAAAGTCTATGGACCGTTGTCAAGAAGAAGATGAGACAAACCAGACACAATACACCTGTTGATGACCTGAAGGGAGATTTGAAAGTATCCCAGGGAGCCGCTACATCTTTGCATCAGCCCAGAGTCTTGGCATCTTGGTGCAGTCGTTCATGTCAAAGGAAGCTCAACAAAAGTTAAATGCATACAAAATAAAATTGTTTTATGCTGAAAACCCTCTTTGTTATTAGTTTGATCCAATATTCTAATTTTCAAAAACCCTAAATTGTTACCTAAACAACGATCAAAACTGCCAGAGGAAATGTCTTAAACTGCTTTAATCTATTGAATATGAAACACAAAATTCACTTTTTTTTTTTTTTTAATTAGGTGACAGAAAACTTTTTCCCAATTTTCAAATGTCTTTAAGCAATATGTACTCTTGGGGACTGTTCTGTTTGCTGTTGAATGTTTGAGTTTTGTTGAAGGGCATTGGCCTTCTATCCAAACACTCTTTATCTTTAATTTTTAAGCAGAAGGAAATTACTTTAAAAACGATGATTGAAACCCTAAAAACGTATAAACTTCTACTACAACGACAGCAGGTGTTGCCAAGTCATTCACATAGAACCAGATTTGAACCAGTTCTACCAAAATCCCGATGGGAAAATTGAGTCAATTTTGACTCTATATAAAGTAATGGTTATGTTTGAATCCAATTGAATTCCCAGATTTCTTGTTGCTCAGGAACGACAGAAGAAAATAAGCCGTTTATGCAGAAAAACCATCATTCGGAACTCTCTGGTGGGAGAGGCATGTGACTCTTAGGGGGTTTCTTCAGCCGATCAAAGTGCTGTGGACAATACGGATGATGAGGTTTGAGTGGGGAAGGGCCTGAATAGAACAAAAACACCTTTCCAAGGTGGTGGTTTCAGCTCTGCTGCCCCTGTTTTCAATTCCTGCCTCTGTTCTTTGTTCTTCCGATAAACAGAGAGTCTGTTGCAGTTTTCACTCTGGAGCGTTGAGCCATTGTGCTGAATTCTTATCAAACATTTTTTTGCAGCACAGCAGTAAAGTACACATTCTTCCAGCCCCTTAATGATCAACCCAAAGGAATAGTGGAATAGTCAGAAACACCTCGGTTTCAGTTTTGTTGTGTTTGTCTCGATGACAATAAAGATCTATGCTTTCTCTTCCAAAACTCTTTTCTTCCTTCAGGAAAATGGAAGCTATAATTTTTTATGTTCTGCATCATATTATTGTATTGACTAGGGCTGCTCGGTGGTGCAGTGGTTAGCATCTCGCCTCACTTTAGGAAGGTGTTGGTTCAAGTCCCAGCTGTGTGGGTTATTTCCTCTGGCTTCCTCCCACATAATCCATTTGATACCCAGTGACTAGAAATTGTCCCTTCAGTGTGAATGCAAGTGTATGTGGTTGTTCCTCTCCAGTCATCTTTTGTAAAAATGTTCCTAGTGGACTTTAATTGTGACTATGCTGTTTTTAGGATATTTTATTCAGAAGTTTGCTTCTGAGTTATGGGTGGGACCATTGACGCAGAGCAACCTTTCCCTCAAGTGGGCGAAGGCAGGGTGACCCTGGAAGGGACAAAACGGGTTTCGAAATGAATGAATGAGTGCTCCTGTTTCATAATCATTGGAATAAATATAAATGTACTCAAAAAGCAATTTTAATCTTAATTTTCTTTATATATGTCCTCCATCATCAGAAAAACTCTCACGAACATGTAAAAAAAAAACCCCAACAAAAACTAAAGCACCGTTTTTATCGGAATAGGTCTTAAACTCCTTGTAATGGACTGGTGAACCCATCCAGGGTGTTCTCAACAGTGGGTGGGATAGGCTCCAGCAACCCCATGGTCAGGTTTAGAAAATAGACAGATGTATGATTTTCCAGTGTTTGGCTCCTCTTGGTGTCTATAATGAATAAACTGCAGTTTGGGCAGAAAATGCTATTGAGGCTTATTAGTGATGGTTATGTTTTCTCTTTGTGAGAAAACAAAGGACTGAACAGATCTGAAAATGGGTACATCCTACCACATCCATCACTAAGAGGACAAATCTGACTGCAGGAGGCTGACTTTCTGACTGATCTTGAAAAAAACATCATGCAACACCTTGCAATCATTTAAGGGACACGAAAGTCAATTGTTATTGGGATATGGTAAATAAAAAAAAAAAAAAAAAAAAAAAAATCAGTGCTTCCTTATCATGTATGGAAGATAAGATGGAAGTTCAACAAATGTAATATTTCCATCCATCCATCCATCCATCCATCCATCCATTACCAGAACATAATCCTCGTCGTCTCCCGTTGTTTCCGTATCACACCCAGCAAAAGTACTGGCGAACAGTTTTTAGTTTTCATGTTGGCAAAACAAGCTCATCTATGAAATGGCATGGATCACATTTTGGTTCTTTATTGGGAATCCAACCAAAAACTACAATAAAAACTTCAATGAAGACACAGAAGGGCACAGCGAGATGGGACGAGGAGTTCAAAGCGGAACGCTCAAACTTTGCATAAAAATCCTCTTTTGTGAGAAAAAAAAATCAATTTCTGAAGTAAAGCAAACAAGTAACGCAGCTTTATTGTAAATTCTTGTCCCTGGGAGCTTTTTCTTTTGCTGCTGTTTATCACGGCTGCTTGGATTGATGTGCTCTCTCCGCACCGGCATTTCCAGATAGGAAAGCGGAATTTTAAGCCTTGAGATGAAAAACAATTTTGTTCTCCCTCCTCTTATCTTCCATCGCTCTGCACTCCCTCTTTCCTTCAGACATACTGTAGCACAACATGCACAACAGCTCCCTCACCACAGCGCGCTGGGTGACTAATTTCTCCTGGGCTTTGGACTTCACCGTGAGAGAGTCTGAGAAGGAGAAAATGAAAGCAGCGGCACACTGGCAGCTCGCACAAAGCCGCCCACACTGGAGCTCGACACCACCTCTCATGTCGTCTTTTTTGCTGTCTTGTTTTTTTTTCGGGTTCTCACAAACCGGTGCCAGCCCAGAACCCCCTGCCTGTGTGTCGCCACTGAGGGCCCGCGTCATTTTGATCAGTTTACTCTCCAGTTTCAGGTAGTGGAGACAAAACACAAGCAGCGTGCGTGATGCTTCCATCTGTGAAGAGAAATTGAAATCTAAGTGTGTTGTTTATGAATCCAATTGAAACTGTCTTTGCTGGGTTCTGTAGAGTGGAACGGCTGCCAATCAGCACAGCTTTGTTTACTCTGTGTCCCGCTGACAACAGGCTGATACAAATATCAGCTGCTCTACTGTCACACACGATGCCTTTGTACAGTTTGATAAAGGCTGAGCTGCTGTAAGTGGTGTGTGTCTGGAGGAGCTGCTTGGGCTTGTTGACATATATCTATTTGGGAGGGGAAGATTTTTGAAAGCTTTTTTAAAGTACGGACAAATGAAAATACCATGAATAAAGTTTCCTGGTGAAAATAAACCTCAATGTTTTGAGTATTTAAACCCAGTATAGGAATTCACAAATTTTATGGTTATTTCGGCTGATCTGCCATTGAGAGAGTTTCTCCTTGTCTGTCCATTCTGAATGCACCGAGGGGAGACTGCCTCAGAGGTCATTATGCTTTCTGTTTCAGCCTGGAATTTTTATCGCTGCTTTAATTTTGTTCTGAAGCCTCATGTCCAGCTCTGCCGCCTCACCGGGGACTAAATCTAGAATCGCCACTTTAGCTACCGCTTTGAAGCCCTAAAATATTTCTCCCAGGGAATCTGAAGTCAGCCAGACTCTGAACGTGGGATTATAATTTCCCAATTGTGCAAGCAGTTGCTTCTGTTGGAGGGTTAAAAAAAACCTCCATCTGCAACCTTTCTGCCACGTGCTTCCAGTAACTGGATTATAAAATAGGTAGAAAACAGAACTAATTTCAACAAAAGCAAAACCTGAACAATGGCTAATATATTTAGCCACATTTACTGATGATATTTAATGACAATGTTGCTAAAAACAGCCAAAATCAGACTTATTTTTGCCATTTTACTGTCTTTTCTCCACTAAAAGACGCTCTTAAAAGCGTTTATTTTTAAACATTTGGATTAATTCTGGCTGGGATTAGTGATTGTCAAAGCAAGTTTTTGGAGGTCACAATGCTCTGTGAAAATGTTTGGTTGGGCGTTATTGTTAATACGCCAACGCAGCTTAGTGGTGACAGACAGTAGGCTATTTCTGAATTCCATTATGACTTATATAGTGCGTTCACCATTTTGTAGAGCTGTCCGAATCTACAATGCCAAGATCAAGTGCCCCTAGAAATTTCCCAGAGGTCCCTGCAAAAAAACAGTGTGCATCGATGCTTACTAGATTGGCGAAAGACCCCAATGCATTGTGTTGGAACAATTTTTGTCAAAAAATGTATTCAAATTTAATTTTTAAATAAACTTTGTGAAATCAGTGACGTCATATTCACTGTTTAAAAAAAATGTAGTGAGCATGGTGTTTAAATTGCTTTTAAAATCTAGGACACTAGATACAGGGTTCTCAGGGGGTATTAAAAGTCTTAAAGGACTGAATTTATGAATTTGAAATTTGGAAATAATACCTTAAAAAGCCTTGGAAAAAGTCTTAAGTTTTGATATCTAAGCCTTAAAAAAATATGCCGTTTGAATTTTCTTTGTTTCACATTCCTTGTTGAAAATATAATGTCTTAACCCTGATTATTTTGATCAAAAAAGGAAATAAACAGTGGCAGAACCAATCATTATGCTTTAATACGTTGAATGTTGACCGTTTGTTTGAAAAAAAGAAGAAGAAGAAGAAGAATAAAAGTATCCTGCTAGAGTATCACGGCACAGACCACAAACAAGAGAAAAAGCTACAGATCATAAATTAGGAACAAATTAATAAAATGGAACCGAAGCTGAAAAATTGGTCTTATTTTTTGTTATATACATAGCCTTAAATTTATGTTGGCACAAGGCGACATGATCTTCTGAGCATTAATAATATTTATTATATTTATTTATTTATTATTTTTTTAATGTGACTATTTTAACATAATTTTCTAAACCCATGTGGTCAGTACTGAACTCATTTCTAGGCCACACAGACCCAGATGAAGGGTTAGGTTTGGATGCACATAAAATATGTGCGTTCAATACAGCAATATGCATCTTGATCACACGAAAATATTGGCCTTTTTTTTCTGGACACAATTGGTAAGAGGAATTCACGTGATTATTTGTACGGTTTCACAGAATTGCTCAGGTTATTTCTGTTATTTCTATGATTGTTAAAATGATTTATTTAGCGAGTGTTAAAGAAGATGCATCTTGTATGCATAAAGAAAATGTGTTTTTAGTGAGTCAACTGAGTTCATTTCCTTGGGGATTCCTTCAGTTGAGCAGCTTTAAACAGTCATTTGAACTCTGGTGACGGAATGACAGTATCTATAATGCAGCTTAAATATATGAATGAAGGTTGAGGTTCATCTTTGTGTTTTAAATCTGGAAACTCTACAGAATAAAAAAGAAATACTTTAGTTGCTATTTCTTCTCTCCTGTTCTTCCCTTTGCATCTCCCTCTCTGGTCCCCATGGGTTTGAAATAAGGAGCTCAATTATTCAAGTCCTCCTGTGGCCCGAGTTTGGCCTCTGATGGCATCCAGGTGCAGATTTTATCCAGCCTTCATGAATATGCTCTTATGCTGCACATTAATTTATGCTTCAGTTGTCTCTGGGTGTCTAGTGCACTCTGCTGCTGTTCCTGCTGATCCAGCAGGAAGTTTTTCCACACTCACATGAGGGCTTTTCACTCAAAGTCTGATGTGGCGGAGCAGCTTAAAGGAGGCCTTCACCTGCCGAACCAATAAGAGAACAGTATGTTTGACCAGACTGCAGTGTACTTCTGATCCTGCCGACTTTAAACACACGGCCCGGCTTTGTTAAAGTAGCTCTGGGCCTTGTATCAAACAGCTTAACGTGGTTGGAAGTGTTATCTTTCCCACTGATGCCTAATTCAAGCAGCAGCTTGTATCAGGCGGTGAAGTTCAAGGAGGTCATTTAACTGAATATTCACCACAGGAAACAAGAAAAAACTAACGATGAGAAAAGCTCGGTGGAAAGGTATCTAATTAAAAAGAGTCAAAACAGAACAAAGACTTCTTGTTGTTTCTGCTCATTAAAACACAAGTCCGACAGGTGAATCTAAAAGAAATCGCCTCCTTTTTTTTTTTTTTTTTTCCTCTTTTTTAGCATCAGTTGGTAGGAACACTATTGCTGTTAGTGTCATGCTTGAATGAATATATCAGATTTTTGAACACGAGTCATGAATTCCCTGCGCTCTTATTGGGGGAGAAAAACGCAACATATGGGTAGATATGATTTCTTCATGATTGGTAGGTTTCTGTTTTTTATTAAAACTGGATTTTATTTTACCTTTATTTAATTTTTTTTAATTAAAAAGGGTATTCTAACCCCTAAGATTGTGTATTTATTATTTAAACTATCTCATTTTCACCACATTTTCAGAATCAGAAATCTCTTTACTGTCATTGTTGCATAATGAAGATTGTGATACAATATTATTGTGAAGCTCTCCTTCTATTTAAAGAATATATAGTCATTTTTGAGAAAAAATGAAGCATAAATGTAAAAAAATACAAAAAAATGTAAAGTCAAAATGCATGCTTTGCACTTAAATGCATCTATTGCAATTCCTGAGCTTAATATTGAATGTTAACAGTAGTTTTTTTTGTCTGATCACTGTAGGTACGCAGAATAAAATGAAATGTTTCTGAAATTGACATGAGGATGCAGCTGTAGCCCAAACACTTGAAGCATCTTATGGCGTTTAACTCCTGAACTGGTAAAACTTGTAAACAAGTTTTTTCCAAACTTCACCGATAACGTTTTTAGGGCCATTGAGCAAGGCAGCAAATAAAAAAGCCAATTTAAAAAAAAAAAAATATTGATTTTTTAATATGGAATTAATTTTTGCTTTGGGGAAAACATAGAGAGCACAAGAGCATTGTTTGAATAACATTTATTTGGCATTTGCCTGCGTTCTTTCTGTATATGTTCTGTATTTATGGTCCTCAATAACAGTGTAACAAAAAAACATAATATCAAGAGAGAGTGAATAGAGGGCAAAAAAGGCACAATAGAGCAGATCTGTATATTACAGCATAATGAAAATTGGGGAAAGTCTAGCATATCTGTGTATCTCCACTTATTTAAATGATAGTTATCTATTAAACCCCAAGTTTTTTTTAGCTTTCAACTTTTTTGAATTTTTGGGAGGTTCATTGTATTTTTTTATTTCACCAATAAAAAAAGGTAAAAAAAAAAAGAATAATAATAATAATTATTGTATTTTTTCAAGCGACAAAAAGAATCTTCATGTGTTCAGTCATCACATTCTCATTCATTCTCAAGTCGTCACATATTGACGTTATGGACCCCTCTTCGTCACTTTTTGACGTTTTGGATATACACAACCAACTCGTTGGATTTTGACGTGCTGGATGTTCGTAAAATCAAGAGTCCGCAACCCTCGTCATGTTGTACCAGACGCGGTATCGGACATGGACTAGTCCTTTGACACACTCCCAGTACCAGTATCCAAACCTGGTACCATTGCGTTCTGTGTCCCGGTGCTGGACCGGTTCCGGTTTGCGGCCCGGAGGTTGGGGACTCGTGATTTAATGGAAGCAGCCAGCACGTCAAAAAACGACGGGTTGGTTGGGGACATCCAAAATGTCAGTTTTTGACTCGGATGGGTCCTTAACAAAACGCCAATATGTGACAAGTTGGGAGTGAGAATATCTTAATCGGTTTGTATCTCTTATTACCAGAAAATATGTTTTAAACAAAAATATACAATATAAATTCCATAGCTCTCCGTTTGGAGGGCTAAATGTAGGGGAGAAGTAGAAGGGAAGAATTTGGATTGGGCCGTTCTATAATCTATATTTTTTGTTGTGGTAACCCGCCCCGAACTATCCACAATGAAAGAGCCACTAATTGACCTGCAGACACACACAGACTTCTAAAAATATATTTTATTTGTGTTTTTAAATGTTTTACTGAATAATAAAGTGCTGAGTTTTTTGTGTACCACATGATTCCAGTGATTGTAGAACTGACTTTAAATGTGAATCTAAAGAGTTTTAGTTCACTCCCTTAACAATGTTGTTTCACCTCGAGTCAGATCTGTGTTGCTGTACAGCTCTGTGCGGTTCTGCCTCAGCTTGATGGAGCTCTGGCCTCTAAACAGGCTCACATCTGCTCCTATTTTTGGGTAGACTGAGCAGCTAAAATGGACTGACCTAGATCACAAGACCTTCACCGCTATACCTGACAAGTGACACGCTCAGCTTTGATTTTTTTGTTTTTTTTATGATTTGCTTTCTAAATATTTTGTTAATAACTAAAACTTTTAACCAAAGAAAACCCACGGTGACAACAGTGTCACAGAAAAACACCAGAAATGCATTACGTGATCTACTTGGTTTGTGGTGTAGTCCATATAATTTTTATTTTTCACGAAAAATGGATCTGGGTCTTTACGGGTTAAGTGCAAATAATTAGATTTAGGATTTTTTTTATTCATATATATATATATATATATATATATATATATATATATATATATATATATTTATAAACTAAAGAAGTTTGATGAAGAATGACAGAAGTAAATAAGTTGTGTGATTTAAACACTTAAAACAAATGTCCCAATAGTCACTGTTTTGTGCTCTACTGTTTGAGATACTAAAACTAGAACCTGACTTGAAGTAAAACTAATCTTGCTTGTGAGTCATTTACATGATGCGATGAAGAAACAAAAAAGAAAAAGTAATTAGAAAACTATAAAAAATAACCAGAATTTATTAAAACGGCATTATGGGTCTTAAGCCAGAACTTGCAGAGTCAGCCCACATAATCCCTCACTTCAAGATTGCACTTTCAGAGCTGCTTTTAACACAGGGATGTTTTATCCAGTAATTTTAATTATTTTTAGAGGCCTGGTGTGATAAGACGGTTACAACATATTAAAAAAATAAACAGAAATGTTTTTGCCTGTGGATTTACACATTTTGAAAATGTTGTTTTCCTTGATTGTTGATTTAGAGATAAAATTTAGCCCATTTATTGCATCAATCTGGCAATTTAATTTCATTTTGGTAAATAGTAGTTTGTTTTCCCTTACACTGCACTGTTTCAAATTTCCTGTAAGATAAATTGACTTTGATTAATCAGTTAGAGTTGGATTAATCTTGTGTTTTTTTGCCCTTTTAACAACCTGCAGTATTGGAGTTACTCCCATCTTCAGCGGAAAATTCCCTGAACGGATTTTCTTGATGAGACCTCTGTTGTGATTACAAACACTTGACCTTGTATTTACGGCATCTGAGAAAAAATAAAAAGTTTTGACTCCTAATGACTTTTTTTCTTTTTTTTTTTCTTTTCGGAATACAAATCTTTTCAATACAGGGCTGTGTCATGGACGCCCGAGTGCCAGCCTGACCGCTCTATTAGAGCCATGCAGGAAATCAATCCAGGAAATATAGAAGCAATTATTTTGTCTCCCACATTCGCTGACAAAGTAGCAGCTAAGCGGGCCAGGAAGAAAATACAGAATTAAAGAGAAGAAAATAAATACGTTGGCTTTGGGGTTTGGGGACTGTATTAAGAACACGAGGCTCATTTTAAAATGCTGTATACCTCTGCTGAGCAGCGGTAATTAATGACCACTGTGAATGCTATTGATCTGCTGAAATCTGGAGTAATGTTTTAGCCTGCGAGTCTCTGAACAGCAAATGTGTGCTAAATTCAAAACGAGAACTTTTAAAATTATAACACCTGTGTCTTTAATTTTCTTGAAATATTTAGTCATTTTTGAGACCAAGAAATGTTTTTTTGAAAATAGAGTTGGTGGTTTAATCAATCAATGCTTCTATTTATGGTGATGCCATAAGGCTTTATTTTATCAAAGGTGTCAGGAGTCAGAGCTCTGTCTCCCCCTCAGGTCAACATCCGTGGATTAATTCATTAATTAATTGTCTTATTCTAGTAAAATTGCAAAATTTTTTATCATAATTTGAAGACTTTATCTTTGTAAATGTATTTACTTTTTTATTTTTATGGTGACTCAAATACTTTGTTGTACATGATAGTGTTTTAGTATAAAACTGAGTTTGTGCATCACTATTCCTTTTGTTCCTGTCAATTTCCAGTTGAATGGTGACATTTAATCTCATATCTGATGTTAGAACTTTATTTCACTGTAAGTTCTGTCATGCAGTCTCTTATTTTAAAGTCAAATGAGGTGTGCAGAGATCGAGTGTAAGTCATTGACAACAAAGATCAACTAGAGCTAGGCGGAAGATCTCCTCACATCCTTCTATTAGCATTCAAAAACAGATCAAACTCCTAATCCTTCGGATATTTAGAAAGAATACTCTTCTGCCGTTATGGTTTATTACGTGAATAATTTGAAACTTGACAAGCCTAAATTCAATGAAATAGCGCATATTTTGGCCTGAAAGCCACTCATGCACTGCTGAGATTATGGAGTTAAATGTGGACTTGGATGTTTGTTATTGCTCATTGAGTGTTGTGAAAGCACTTCTCTAGAGAGCAGTCAGAGAGATGACACAGCTACAGCCCTTTTTCTGCAAAGAGCTCATTCTGTGACACAACTAGGGGAATGTGACGTTGCATCACGCTGCCCGCTGCGAGGAGCAGAAACATGTCCTCTGGTGGAGGCAGAAGAAACATAACTGCTCTGACGTACTGCTAATAATCTGTGATATGTCACAGAAGCTGTCACCTCCATCTGTTGAGCGAAAGAAGAATAAAACACGGCCTGCATGTGTCCTGTTTGCTCATTTCCCAACGTGGGAATATTTACTGTACATGCAGAATGACTGGAAAAAGCACAGCTGGTATTTTCAAGTGTGCTGTTGGAGGATTATTTAATAAATTCATGTTTTTCTGCCACAAAGTTGTAAAATTCCATACAGTCCAAACAGCATTTATGCATGCTTCAGATGTTTGTGTAAACATTTGTAAGGTTTAAGTAAAGAAAATCAAGCAAAAAAGCAAAATAATTACTGTATTTCCAACGAATTCCAGTTCTATAAATACACAGCGTTTTCAATTTTGCAGCCTAATAGTTTAAAAAATATTGTTGTGCTAAATGTGTATTGGACGTGCATTTTGAAAATTTTGGTGAAATTACAATAATCAATTTAATAAGCAATCTGGCATGAAAACAATCACATCAAAACATTACAAAAAAATGGATCCAAAAAATCAGACCAAATCAGTCACAGATTTTTGCACTTATTTCAAATTGTTTGTTTTTCAATTCAATTTTAATTCAATTTGTTCACATATTTTCAAATTTCTTTCATCATTTTACATTTAGATAAAAATATATTGTTTTGAGAAGATTAAAACCAGAATTAGCTATTTAAACAATAAGGTTTAAAGTTTATTGTATTTATTTGTAAAAAAAAAAAAAAAAAAAAGCTTCTAACTACTGTCTTTCCCAGCAAACATAAGTCCCCATATTAAATTTTTGTTGAACTACCTCTAAATTGTGTGGTGGTTGGGGACATTTCTTTGTGGGAAATGACAAACATGAGGACAAAATGGTAAGAAATGCAGATAACAAGGAGGTGTGCTCTTTCAGCACCGCGGACAGCGCCACAGACTTGTCATTTAACAGCAGCTTGTTGCTATTTTAGCACATTGGACATCCATGTGTGGGCAGCCGAACAAGCAATCAAAGATAGAAAGCAAATGCGCAGTTTGACATTTGTGTTGGTAGCGGATACAGCTTCACTAACAAATAACCAGTCAAATCGAGTCAATTTAGGTCACACATGATAGCAGAAGAACAAGTCGGAAAATCCTGCTTTCACCGTGGGAAGTAAAGAGGAGCCATCATGGACACCGAGCAGCAGGAACGTTTAGTGTTCTAAATATTAACTAGTAGGAATGCAACAAACCGGTTTGATGCTGAAAGGTTTTATTTGCAAACTGCAACTATAATGACTTATAGACCACAGCACGCAACGGAGCCAGACTTTATTAAATCTGGCATTTAAGAAGATGATTTCACGGTAATGTAGTTTCTTAACAATGCCAGCTTTAACAGGGCAAATGAGAAGCAAAATTGGCACAATTTGCTGATCTAAACTGTTTTTCTTTGATACTTACACTCAACGGCCACTTTATTATGTACCTTTTCTCTTCAGAACTGCCTCAATCCTTGGTGGCATAGATTCAACCAGGTGTTCCTAAGAGAGTTTGGTCCATATTGACATGATATCATCACACAGTTGCTGCAGATTTGTCCATGATGCCAATCTCCTGTTCCTCCACATCCCAAAGGTGATCTATGGGGTTGAGATCTGGTGACTTTAGGGGAAATTTGAGTCCAGTGAGCTCATTGTTGTGTTCAAAAAACTAGTCTGAGATGATTTCAGCTTTATGACACGAAGCGTTATCCTGCTGGAAGTGACCCTCAAAAGATAGTACACTGTAACCATGCTTAATGGCAGTAAGGAGCCCAAAAAGTGCTTATACAGTATCCCCTACATCAGGGGTGTCAAATACAATCGCACAAGGTGCCAAAATCCAAAACACACCTTAGGTCGTGGGCCGAACAGAATAAACATTTATTGAAAACTCAAAAAAAAATTTTTTTAAACTTTAAAACTGAAAAATGTTAACATAATTATGAACTAGATAAATAGCAGTAACTGTAATAATGCTAGTGTGAATGCTGTAAGCTGAATGTAGATGCTGAAGATGCTAATGCTGATAGCTGAAAACGCTGAAACTGATTGCTAAAAAGCTGAAGTTGTTGGCTGAAAATGCTGAAGCTGATAGCCACTAA
>NC_050516.1:21685732-21693929 GCF_002922805.2 Oryzias melastigma
CCCAAAACAGCTAGCATGTAGCTGATAAAAGCCTAAAAAATGAACAAAAGAAGCCTAAATTAGCTAAAACAGCTAGCGTGTAAATATTAGCCTAACTTTAATGATTCAGGTTTTTTTTAGAAGTTTTTCCTTACCGGGAGGGAGGGTCTAAGGACAGGGATAACCTTTTATTTAGTCCGTTTAGTTTTTAGCCATTGTGTATATTTTATGAATAATTTTCTGCATTTGTAAAAACTACCGGCATGAAGCCCATTGAGGCAAATTTCCTTTGTGATATTGGGCTATATAAATAAAATTGAATTGACTTGAATTGAATCCAATACAGCCTAAAAAACAGAAAAAAAGTTTAATTTAAAACAGCTAGCATGTTGCTTAAATATAAGCAAAACTCCGACGTAGCCTAAAAAGCTTTTGTAAAAAGCCTAAATTAGCCAAAACAGCTAGCATGTAGCTAAAAAAGGTTTAACTTCAAAATAGCCTAAAAAAAAACAATAAAAAAACATGTTAGTATGTAGCTGAAATATTAGCTAAACTTCATAATAGCCTAAAAAATTTTAGTAAATGGCTAAATATTCTAAAAAGCTAGCAGAATGACAATTTTTAAAACTGTAACTTTTTAACATAATGATGAATAATAAAAAAGGCAGGAATTATTATCCTAGAATAAATCAATTTAAACCTTTAATAGCTTTCAATATTTTCCTCTCCATAAATCTATATTTTGTCAAATTATACAAAAATTATTGTTAATTGTTAATTATAAAAAATTTTAGTGTAAGATAACACGCCTCAAGATTGAATGTGTTGTGCGTTCAGACATGCTCTTCTGCAGACCTCGGTTGTAACCATTAGTTATCTGAGTTACTGTTGGCTTTCTTCCAGCTGGAATTGAGTTTCTGCTATATGATTGGCCGATGACAAATATTCATCAGCAAGGCCTTCAACAGGTGTGCCTAATAAAGAGTCTGGTGAGTGTAATTTAGTGCATTTGTAGTTATTTGTTTTCATTTTTGTTCCTTTTAGTGAACTGTAAGTACTAGAAAACACCAATTTGGCTCATACATGTATTGTAATAGATTAACTTGAATGCAGCTTGAGGGTTTTGGATTTGTTTTGTTTTGTGAATGTAAAGATGTTGGTGCTAGTCTTCAAACGTTACTCATATTTTATGTCCTTTTTTGTCAGACAAACTACTGAAGTTTTTAGAACCTTCTTAATGTAACAGCAGAGCATCACTGGGTCACATTTTCTGTGGAAAAAGGTGTGAGATGTCAGCAGTGGCGGAGCTAAAACACTTAATATGAGGGGCAGGAGGGAGAATAGAAGGTTCTGAAAGAAGTGGTAGGCTATTAAAAATCAAAAAATCAAAGACATAAATTTCTAAAAGTTTTATTATTGATTTTTATTTTTTTTTTTTATTAATGAGGTTTCCAAAAATTAGAATGTCCTCTTGCTATAGCAAGGAAAAGTGAAGATTATCCACAATACACGGGCAAAGCAAATCATTTTAGAAGCTCCAGATTTAATTTTAAAAATATCACTTTTGTTCTTTCTGCACTGCTAAAAGAAGAAGCTTGTATTGATATTTTCTTACTCTTTGTCAGCTTTGATACTAATATTGAGTCAAAAATTGGTAGATTTGTATCTTACAAATGAGGCACAAAGAAGTGATCTTTCCTTGTTTTTTAAGTCAATTAAAGCTTCAGAATCTCAAATGCTTATGTGAAATATTGAATTTCTATCACTTCTATCAGTAGGTGGTAGGATAATTCCAAGTGAGAAAACACAAGAAGTAACCCAGCAGCACATAAAACGAAATTTTTAGTTTTGACCATTTAGCTGACTCACAGAAACTATCTTTATTGATCAAACATTTGGTCTGAACAGAAAATTTGATGATCAAATAAAGCAATAATAAATGAAAACATGTTTTTTTTAAAACGCCTTCTTTTTATCGATTTTAATAAAACACTGTAACACTCATTTGAGAATATTATTCCCATCTACAGAAGTTAAGGGTTTCTTGTTCTATGAAACTAGTCTGAAGAGTATCAGTTTAGTGTTAATAGTAATTCTCAGTTCTTAATCAAAAGTTTCACATCTTGGTCTCTTTTCTGATTCACTCCGTAGAGATGCTTCCTTTGCTTGCCCTGCAGATCAGCACCCAGCGAACCGTGTGCAGCCATGGATGGAATGTGCACAGGTCTCATAATAAGCTCTGAAACTCAACGACTTTTTATCCAGAGGCAGTAATTACAATCAAGCACACCAGAGGTGTGGAAAATTACCCTTAATAATACGTTAAAGCAGAATGTGTCAACTTTTCTGTATTTAATCAAAGCAAACATTCAAGGGTATGTAGAGTTTTGATTTGGGTCATTTGGTCACACATAATTATGGGATAATAAGGGATTCCAGCTCTTACGCTAAATAAAAGGCTTTTCTGCTTCTATTAAAATTTTCAAACAATTGCCAATATTTAACACATTCTGGCAGGCCTGTGAGTGCAAAGAAACTTCCAAAAATACTGAGATAGTTGTGAAAAGAGATCTCACATACTGTAAAAAAGGGATGTTTAGGTCACTTGAGAAGGAATACTTTGGAAAAATCTTTAGTACTCTAAAACTAAAACGTATGCAGTTTATGCACATTTTATGTAATTTATTGGCAATTATTAAGTTAATTTCACTCAATTGTGTGGGATTTTTGCGAGATGCATGCGCAAATTTGTGGCTTTCCATGACCGTTCCACATATGTCCATGTATGCTTAATGGAATTTTCACGCATATACGGCCCACATAGCACATAAAAATGACATAATCGACACACAAATCACTAATGAATTGTATATAAACAATGCAATAATCATGCACAGTGAGGGTCACCCACTTGGTATAGACCAGGGGTGTCCAAATCCAGTCCTCGAGGGTCGGTGTCTTACATGTTTTCCAAACAACCTGCCGTTGAAGCTCCTTATTGGCTAAATGCACCCAATCCAGGTAATCAGCAAATTAGGAGGCAAAATGTACGTATTGGTTGTGTGACACAGTCTTACCCTTAATCAGTATTGATTTATTCATTTTTGTGATATTGAATATTAGAAAAACAAAAATGCTTTTCATATGGTATTGTTCTTTTTAAAAGAATGACAAAATCAAGTCTACTGCCACACATATAAATATGCTACAATGTATTTCATGATTTGAAGCTTGTTTTAATTATTGGTTCAAAAAGCTAAAAAGTATTGTAAAGTCATTCTCTTTGCTCATCTGAAGCCCTCTTTATAATGTAGAAAGCTTTTTTTTGATGCTCGGTAGAGCCTTGTTTTAATTAGAGCAAAACAAACCGTCTCATGAACAGCGAGCTGTCCTCTGATGCCCTCCCTATTCAGAGGTCGATTCTACCTTTTCCTCCACGCTCAGAATCACAGAGGGTCAGGGAGGGAGGGAGTAGCTAACATGTACGAAGATGCATTGTACATTTGGGATTTCAAGTGAAACTATTTCCGCTGTGTGAACTCTACAGTCATATTACTATGAAAGCATTCTATTTGCTGCAGAACATTTTCAATTGGAGGTTACTACTGTGAATAAGTTCATGTGTGATAAATAAAGACTAGATGATATGGCCTTGTAAAATTCATAGATGAACTATGAAAAAATAAAAACAGATTTTATTACCTGCAGTGATATTATATTTCTAGTGAGTCTGGACTAAGACAAACCATAGATGCATACAGACTCACTTGTTACTCGGGAGTCTTTCTGTGAGCAAACAAAGGTCTGCAGTGACTGTGTGGGCAAAGAATGAAGTCAGTGCTGTCTGGTATCAATATCCTTTGAGAATCTCAACATACTTTGCTATCTCTCTCAGCTGAAATTAAACTTTTTCTGGCTTAATTTCTTTACTGAAGCCTTTATCATATACAGGGAGTATATGTATATGAGAGTATTTGTATTGTCCGGGCCAGTGGAGGTTCGTAGAGTGGAGGGGTGTCTTTGGGTTTTCTTGAGGCTCAAGTGACGTCATGAAATTGGAATGTACCATTGTCTTGCGGTTGATTGGTGTATTGTGAAGTGTTCGTAACGCTAATGGAAGTGATGCTGTTGTATGGTGTCCTTACACCATATTCTAGTCAAGGGGTGGGCAAACTTTTCAGCTTGTGGGCCACAAAGAATTCTAAAATTTGACACAATGGTTGGAAACATTTGTGGCGTGTTTTGGAGTTTTTATTTCAAAACTGTTGTTTTGTTATCATTTTAGCACCATTTTCACCAAGGGACTGATGTCTCCCAGTGAAAAACTCAATTTCAGGGATATGTTGAGTGCATGTGTTGTTGGAATAATTGGAAAAAATAGGAAATTAATACATGAATATTGGAAAAACAACAAATCTTCAAACACTACATGAATGCATAATAACTTTGAACAAAGGTGAATTATTTGTAGTGCGCCATCTATGGGGAAACACCTGAACTACAATTAAAATAAACAGTGTTAGGGGTAATCAAAATCATTTATTCCAATTTGGCGAGCCAGATTAAATAGTTTAACGGGCCACATATGACCCCGGTTTGGCCACCCTTGTTCTTGCCATTAGTTGTGTGTACATTCGGGCTTGTTACTGACCACGAGCAAATGCCGCTGATCTGTAAGTCCCCGTTGGATGCCCACACCTGTGTACCATGTACAGGTTTGCCCAAGGGTAGCTGTGACTGAGGACTGAAAGTCAAAGTGTGAAAGTTTATCCTGCACTTCAGCAGTACAGAATACGCAATTACAAATTTCACTCTGTGAATGCTCAGACGGCCATCCATGCTTCCTGCTGTATCGCCTCCGTGTGGCCTGCACAGCTGAGTTATCACAGTTATCAGATTCTCCGACATCACAGGTGCAGAAAGTCCTCAATGTGCCAAATTGAAACTGGGTCACATCAGGTAGATCAGGAGAAAGAAGGATGGAAAGCTTGGACTTTGATTTTCTTAACATGTTATAGGTTCGGATGGACATGACTTCTTGCTATACTAGGTTAAAATGTCAATAAAAAACAGTTGAAACAAACTAAACTTTGCAAACAAATGAATCTTTTCCATTTATTTTGCTTTTTAGCTGAAATAAATGATAATTTTGTTCACTGTCTGAGCAGCAACTTCAAATAAAGTATTTTCATCATCTCTTCAACATTAATGATCTTTGCTACATGTTTATTTGCCCTTTGTCTTTCAGAGTTTGTCTGCCAAGATTCTTGTTAAAGATTTGTTTTCCCATGAAGACTGCTGCAATTGATTAAGTGCATCAGTCTTGTTGTTGCATGTTCATTAGTAGCACGTATACATAAATGCTGTGCCTACAAGCGCCCCCGTAGTTGCGGCCTCTGAAGGGGTGGGGCAGAAGCGAAGCTCGCATACACCTATTCATCACTGTGAAGCAGAGTTCATTAGGAGCATGTGGCCCACAGAGCTGCCTCTGTGGCTTCTGAACTGAAGCTGCTGCTGCTGCATGAATGGGGTCTAAAAGTGATATCACCCACAAGGTTCAGTGAGAATGTAGATTTTAAGTATCTTCAAAAGTATAGAATTGCAATAAAATTTAAAAAATTGCTGCTAATGCTTAAAAGTTTTAGAATAAAGTTGTTTTTAACATTCTTCTAATCATGGAGGATGTATTTAAAGAAAATTAAGCTTTAAATTCTAAGTATTTCTTTATTCAAATTGTTGTGAATCAAGAGCAGACAAAAAAAGCACAGTTTGAAAAAAATGTGCATTTGTGACGTAATAATCTGCCTCTGCTCCGCTCCATTCTGGTGCACTTGTAGAAAAATAGATCCTTGAACGTCTTCGTTGTCCATGTCTGAGCTGGAATTTGGCTCAAAACTGTACGGCTGGATAGTTCTAGCATTGGTCACTATTTTATTTTATTTTTTTATACTGATAGGTTGAGATGTTATGGACTGTAAGGTAGCGAGACAGAGTGTAAACAGAGAGCTCTCACCAACAGGAAAGGGGTGCTGCTCTGAAGAAACTTTGCCCTAGAAAAAGACAGATTAATGAATTGGTTATTTAGTTATTACAGTGAAAGACCACTGGGAACACTTTAAAAATTGATCAAGAGATTAATATATATATATTTATTTTAATTTAAGTTAACTCACATATTGTTGTACCAAAGCTTTGGCATGAATTTAGCAAAGAGTATAGTATTAAAAACGTCACTGACAGGAGCTGACTACTGTCTACTTTGATATTCCAGTGGTTAAAATGAGTCTTTTCACTCATTTGTATGACTTCCAGATAAATCAAATAAAATCAAACCAAACTATACTTATAAAGCAGCTTGAAATCATTAGTAGCACCAAGTATTTTTCAGAATAAAAACATTTTTCAAACCTTAAAACTAAAACAAAGATTTTCACATAAAAAAAAAATGCTATAAAATTTCCTCAACCCCCTGAGATGTAAGTAAATACAGGAATCAACATCTGGCCTGATTTTAACGTGAGATAATTATATATATACCCAGTGACAACATACATGTCAAAGTCAAGGCTCTGGGGCCAGATCCGTCCTGTGGGGTAAGTATATCCGGCCCTACAGATCATTTTATTTAATTATTATTAACGGCCCAATGTTATCTTGCTAACATATTGAAGGAACACTACAATCATGGAGGCTGAGAGATCAGTTAGAATGACTTCTGGATTTCTTTATTAAACATGCCAATTTATTCTGGAATAATATTCCTGTCTGTTTTTTTCATATTTATGTTAAAACATTACATTTTTAAAGTTTTAAAAGTTTAGTTTTTCAGTAAATACTCATATAGTTTGGCCCGTGACCTAAGGTGTGCTTTGGATTTTGGCCTCGGAGTGCGATTGAGTTTGACACCTGAGTGACAATAACAGCAGAAATCCAACAATGAAGAAGTGTTCCACTTGGACAAACTTTTTGCAGCCTTTTTTAATTACCAAAAGTCACAAAGCAACAGGGAGAGAAAGTGATTGTGGCTTTGTGACCCCTCCACTAACACTGAGCTTAATGATGTAGTCTGGAATGAATAAAACATGCTCACACTTTCCACCATTTTTATAGACATAAAGTGTGGAGTCAAGTGTTGCAAAACACACATTGTAAAAACCATCACTTTAACTTTCTTAAAGTACCATAACTCGGAGTGTATATTTAGTTTTTTTGAAGGTGGTTTTTAAAATGCAGCAGCATAAACAAAACAACATCTGGTTGGAGACTCTCAGAGGATGTGCTGTTTTTCTGACTTTAGTTTGGTGCTAATGATAAAGACCGTAGGTGTAAAAAATAGGGAGAGCTGTATTTCACATATGGAAAAGCAGAATACACTGAGCACTACACATGCAGTGTTTACAGGTGTTTTGTGAGCACGAGCCTGCTGTGTTAACCCCTGTATGCATGCAAACAGCATTTACAGAGTGATTGATTGCGTGCTCGATGAAAAGACCGTTTCCATACCTGTGTGCTTTTAAATAGAACATTTATTTGAAAGGCTTACAAATGTCTTTTTTTTGTTTGTTTGTTGCATTGCCTTTCGACAGTCTGCTCCCACATCCAGGCTTGTTGGGAATTATAAAAAAGCCACTTTCTAAAGGACAAAAAGGTCAATCCGAAAGACGAGGCGTGGGCAGACTTTCAGAGTAATCACAGCTCGTCAAACAACTTGCGTCACCTCGAAGCCTGTTTATTATTTTCACTGTGTTCTCCTTGTTTACTCATACAGTAACAAAGCAAAGATGTAGTCTGTTTAATGTCACTCCGAGTGCGGCTGCAGGATAAGCTCATTATGTCTAAAAGTGTTTGTTTTTAACTACGGTGACCTTCAAGGGACAGAAGAGTGGATTCAAATCTCCAGTGTCCCTTTGTAAATATTCAGCAATGTGGAAGACGTTCAACAAATCAGCTGGAAGATAACAAAAACGTTCCACAATTTAGAACTCCTTCAAGATACAACTTTTTAGGTTTTAACGCCCTTCAACAGTCTTTTTACAGACGGAAGAAAAATGCTGATTTCGTTTTGATCTCTGTTCCTGTTATTGTGAGAATTCTACAGTGGCCCGGAAGGACAAATCACACAATGCAAAAACATTTTACAAATCGCAATGACAAATAATAAAAAAAAACAAACAAAAAAAAAATCATTTAAGAATTCAAAACCAAATTCCAGAGACAA
>NC_050516.1:21694048-21706407 GCF_002922805.2 Oryzias melastigma
TGATTGGATGATTTTTTTTTTTAATAATTATTTGTTAATTGTCATTCTGATCTTTAAAATGTCTTTGCATCAAATGATTTGCTGTTATGATTTGCACTTCTGGGCCACCGTAGAGCTCTCCATTTTCAGGAATCTTTATCAATCTGCTTATGAATTACAATACTTTGGACAGTGTTGGGTATCACAACTTGGGAACTAGCTAGTCTGGCCTGCTTATGTTTAGTATGCATCACTTCAAAATCTGAAGAAAAACAAACTTAGTGGTGTTTGAGAAAAAAGTAGCTCAGATCCAGGTTTGTATTTGTGGGGCGGGGACACTCAGTTTTTGCCAATTAAAAGTGAATTTTTTTCTGTACCTATCTGGAAAACAAAAGACTTTTACATTTTCCCCTTAAATGATTTCCTCTCTACTAAATTTAGAACAATTTGTATGAAAGTACTCCGCTGAGCACAACCAGAAAAGAATTTATCGAGGAATTGCACAAAAGTTGACTGATGCGACTGTACTGATTGATTTCATTCAAAAAATGTTGGAATCTCGGCTGGATTTGGACCATTTGGCTCTATGAATATGGAATTTTGCCAATAATAAAAACAACAGTCTAATGAAAGTCAAATCTTTGTCTGCTGTAAGGTAACCAAGAATAATTTATTTATCTAAAAATATTACAATTTATTTAGTTATATTTCCAATATAATTCCCAACTTCCATCCAAAATATATTTATATTTATACAGTCCACAAAGAGATGATAAATTGTTTCCTCCTAAGTTCCACAGAATGAACAGGTTTGGTCCATATCAACAGTAAATCTACACATTTTTTCAGCAGGATATACACAATGCAATATTTTAAAAGATGCCTCTTTTACTTTGTTATTTAAGCAGTACTTATTACCAACAGTCCAAACATAAGTCCAATTTATGTCCACAGATTTTGAGTTCCAATAAAATCTCCTAGCAAGTAAAATTGTGGTGTGGAAAATATTTCTTATTTACTTAATGGAAACTGAATTGACATAAATACCCACATCAGCCAAAAAAAATGTTTGAGTTCTTAATTGATTTATGTTAAAAATCTCTTTAAACAGTTGTAGTATACTGGTTGGAATGGCATCTAACACTATTGCATAATCTTTTGGTGGAGCAGGAATACAGACTTTTGAAAGAAATTCTTCATACGTCAGAGGATGTCCATGAGAATCGAAAAGTTGTCTTATCAGAAAAAGATCATTTTCATACCATCTAGGATTTATTCATTGTTTAGATAGATAGATAGAAAAATGCAAGATTTAAACATGAAAGCAATAATTTGCTGTGATAAATTTGACAAAAATAATAAAAAATACATTAAAAAATGACTTATTTGATCACAAAAAAACAGAAAATTATAATTAAGTTGTTAGATAAAAAGTGCATCTACTATATATAAAAAAAAAAAAAAACAAGACAGAATTTAAATGTACAGGCAGAATAAAAATGAGTCCAGATAGAAAATGTTGAAGCACCAACTGAGTTGCTTCCTCTCACTGCAGTGCAGCACATTTTTAACCACCCCAGTTCACACGGTGAGCCAACCAAAGTCAGACAGCTGGTCAGATTTAGTTGGACTTCATGTGCTTTGTGACCAATGGGCTTTTGGTTCTCAGCAAGTGCAGTCGTTGTGACCTCTGAAGTTCTCCTCAGCCATTTCTAAAACTCCTGACAGCTGCACATGAATCATTTGGCTCCATACGGGTTACTATGAAGCTGAAATTAGGTTATATATATATTTTTTTTCCCAACTAGTTGTCAGAATTTTGTGTCTGCTGTCTCGTGCGTGTTTGTGAGTGTGCTTTCCTAGAAAAAAAAATCTATATGCTGTGTTCAGCAAGTGCTGGATTCTGATGTTCTTTTGTGTTTCCTGGTCAGTGGGCGGTGGGGCACTGAAGCAGATGTGGCATTTAAATGGCCTTTTTTTAGGAGGGAAGCAGGTGGCTGAGTGTGATAGATCATACATGTCATCCTCTGTGTTGCCTTGTTCTGTTATAGAGCTACAGCAATGCGGTCCTCTCTTAGTGCTTCAGCTGATGCTCAAATGTGGACATCGTGTCGTGCACGCCCACGCATGCTCAGGATCCTTGTGGAGACATTTGGATTTGTGCAAATTCAGCTGCACATCTGTGGGGTTTAGTTGGTGCTAAAAACCAGCAGGAATGTGGCGTTAGACCTCTCCTCCCTCACCGATTATCTTTTGATCTATTGTTAAAGTGTTACCCATGCTATTTATTCTATGATTGTGTCGTTTTTATCCAAAATGAAAAAGCTTGTATCATTTATAGAAGGGGTCCCACAATGTTTTCTTGTGAGGGCCACATAACTTTTATCTACCCTAATGTGGGGTCAAGGTTAATTTGAAAAACGACTCAATTTTTTTTTCTTCAATGTTGAGTTTTACACAGGCGTGCAGGAGAAGTGGGCAGAGCTAGTTTTAGGAGTGTATGAATACTTTCACAGGCGAGCAGGAGAGGTCACAGGAGCGTAAGGATACTCTTACGATCGCGGAGAGGAGGTTTCACGAGCACGCAGGAGTAGAGGAGCGGGTGTGTAGACCGTCCTGCGCCCGTGGAACGCTCCTTGCACGCGTGGAGTTTGAGTTATGGTCGTGGAAGAATACTGGCGGATATTTAATAGAAATATAATTCATGGTTTTCCAGAAAGCCCCACATAATCAAAAATGAATAACCCTTTCTGGGATATTCACAGATAAAGTCAGCAAATAAATACTTCACTGACTCCCTGTTAATTTTGTTTTACTTAGTTTAATTAACTGAGCTTCCATTCTAGAGTTTTTCTAGAGATCATAAAAGGTGAACTGCGATGTAGAATGGGAACATCGTATTCTGTTCTTTTTGACTGTGGTGGGGGGGGGGTTTAAGATAGGGACACAGACTGCAGAAGGGGGGAATAAAATGTCACGTCCTTTTCGAGTCTCAATCTCAAAGCCAGATTGGAAAAAAGAAAAAAAAATTATGTGTCTCTAAAATTGTTTAGGGACCAGGCTAAATAGTTTTTCGTAGTTTGGAGACCCCTGGTTTATAGGACATAGGTTATGTCCGATTACTCCCCTAATCACTTTATAGTGCACTATATAGTGCTTTTGCCGTTTTGTAGTACTGTCTGGATCTACTAATTCCAAAATCGAGTGCACTCAAAATTTCCCAGAAGTCTTTGCGAAAAACTAGCATGCATCCATGCTCACTAGATTAGCACATATAAACCACAATGCATTGCAGTTTAACAATTTCAAACAAAAACAAGTGTTTAAATGTAATATATAAATAAAGCATCCACATTTTAACCATCTGAACACAGCGGAGTCATAAATAGATGTCGTGAAATGTCGTATATATTCGATTTTTCCTTCGGGAAATCGGTGACGTCACATCTGGCAAAAGAAAATTAGTGAGCATTGTGTCCGAATTACCTTTAAAATGCAGGGCACTATATAGTTTCGCACTATATAGTTTTTTAGTAGTTAGGGGTTAAGGGGGAAATTCGGACACAACCATAGTTTTTGCAGTGGCAGCAGTTGTGGGCAGACATATTGGTATGGGGTAAGCCCGCGCCCTTTTCCCATCATCCATCTGTTTACTCTCTCTGCTGCTAGCTTACGGCCCCTCACATCCCCAACCTAACATTACTGGTGCAACAAAAATTGTGAACAATTTCAGAGCTATCCAGGTAGACAGTTTGTTTCCAGATGCTTACTGAGATGAAAAAAACAAAGACGTACATGGATCTATTTGTCTGCAAGTGGATGCATTGGAATGGAGTGGAGCAGGGGGCTTGTGGCTCCTGTTTTTTTTTTTTTTTTTTGGTCTGCTACTGACTCACAATGATTTGAATAACTAAATACACTGAAATGTATGCTCTCAATCTTCCTAAAAATTCTACTAGAACATGTTAAAAACACCATTTTCATTGGAGTGGGTCTTTAATAACTCCTAAAAATCCTCCTGCATCAAAAGCTCAAGTGAGGTTGATGTGGAAAACATCCTGGGAAGCCTAAAAAAAATGTAGAACTTCTTTAGTTATTTCTTCCAGAAACTCTATATTGACTTCGCCCAACTGTAATAAATAAAACAGAGTGATTATAATTATAGCTGTATCCGATTCCATAATGATGTGTTTGCCTGTTTGCTCTTTCTCCTCGGGGTCTGTTCCATTTCTCTCCTCATGCTGCTGCTCTTTATTCCCGGTGAGGCGAGAGGGCGTTTTGAACGAGCCCACAGCAAACAGGACTAAAAATAATGACTCTGTGGCTCTGTTTGAGCTTTGCTGCTCTTTGCTTTTCCCTCAGGAATAGCTCTGTAAATACACACAGCGCTGGGGCTGCCGCGCAGCTTTGGGCTGTCTGCGCGCCTCCTCAGTCATTTTCTTGAAATATCCAAAAGCTTTATTGATCTGGCCCCCTGTCAGAGTCGCACGCTATCTGTCCACTGTCGACGGAGCTCGTGCGTTTTCCCAGCTCCTCGTTTGTGCCGCGGCGTGGTGAAATCAAGCAGAGAGCGGGGCGCGAGCTGTTGAGAAACTGTGCTAAATTATTGTTTGTCTTTCGGTGACATCGTCCCTCAGAGGGGCTGCATGTGTAATTTGTGAACAATCACTTCAAACCGTGTGATTTCGGCTGCTCGCAGTTGTTCTGACACCACTCCCCACTGCTCCATTAATTTGAATCAAATATTTATAATGCACGTAAACACCTTGGTATTCTGGGTGCACTATTGATGCAAAATTAAGCTTTGTTTCAAATTATTGCCCCAAATAAACATCAATTAGCGTACTGGATGGGGTAATACGTTTTTGGTGTCCAACCACAGGCAGAGGGAGAAGCAGCAGGAAGTGTTGCTAATTGAGCTCCTGCTGTTTGTTCTATCAGCAGCTGCAGCTCTTTGTGCCACAAACTCTTTTACTTTTTAAAGTTTTTTTCTTCTTGCTTCTATTTCCACAACACTTCCTGAGTGCATATCCTTTTGATTTCTTCTTGACTTCTTTCTTCAGCTCACTATTTCACCTTCTTGCCATCCTTTTATACATCACATCCCTAAATTTCTGCCCTTTCCCTCTGCTGGCTTTTCACACCTCTCCTAAATTCTTAATTTTCTGCCTCACCTCGCGTGTTCCTTTGCTCCCTCATTGCTTCATCTGCCTCCCTCTGGGCCTTTCTGAGGAGGAGTCCTCCAGCTTCTCCCTGCTGGCTTCAGTGAAAGGCAGCACACATGATCGTAGTGTTAACTGTAACTGGTGCTCATGTCAGAGATATTTCAAGTGGTCTACATGAGCTAATTTACGGTATACATATCTAATTCACTTATTTTATTTAGGTACCAGTCATAAACATACTAAGCTAAGAGTAGTTTAGATCTATGCTGATTAAAATAATAATAATAATAAAAACTTGCTTAGGCTCCTTTTTGTCTCATATCTACAGAAGTCATCATGACCATTTTTGGTTTTCTGTTATTGATTGTACCTGCTGTGTTGTTTTTGAAAACATATATTTTATATACATATTTAATATCTATTCAGAAGTTTTAATCTTGTCCAGCCAATGATAGTTTTTTACATTAAAATTGCAGTTCCACTAGTTTGTCATTTCACTTACCATATTTTTTGTATAAGTTGTGTTTTTTTTTATCATAGTTTTACCGGGGAAGGGGTTTATACTCTATATGTGATGTAAAAAAGGAAAGGCTCATGTTTGTTATTTTCCCACTGATAACAGCTAGAGGGCGCTGTAGGTGTGTCAGTATTTGCTACTGACAGCAACACAGAAGAAGAAGCGCTAGTGTATCTTAAAAATGACAGACAATGAAGAATTCAGATTTAGAGATTGAAATCAATTACTTCTTAGGACGTTTTTATGTTTATCTGAATATTTCATATGTTCTGCTAATAAACTAGACACTTCTTCAGTTTCTCGTATGTTACATGAAGCTAAATATGGTTACGTTAGTGAGGCAAACCTACATTCAGTCTATTATTGTTTTTTTTTACCTAAATATGATTTGCTTTGTTCTTGGTCCTACTAAATACATTTCTCCCAAAAGTGCAACTTACACTCCAGCGTGACTTATGTTTGATTTTTCTTCTATATTATCCATTTATTGGCATCTACAACTCATAGCCTACTCCTAGCGGACTTAAGCTCTGTCCAAATTCCTTCCCAAAAAGCGTTCACCATTTTGTAGTGCTGTACAAATCTACAGTTTCAAAATCCAGTGCCCTGGAAATTTCCCAGAAGTCTTTGCGAAAAACCAGTGTGCATTGATGCTCACTAAATTAGCAAATATAGACCATAATGCATTGCGTTTGAACAATTTTGTGGAAAAAAAACACATGTTTAAATGTACTTTTTTTAAAATAAATCATCTTCATTTTCATCATCATAAATAAAGGTTGTAAAATGCTCATATTGATCAAAGTCTCACTGTGAAATCTATGACGTCATATCCGGTTTTTAGAAGAACAAAAGAAAAGTAGTGCGCATGGTGTCCAAATTGCTTTAAAAATCCAGGTCAGTCTATAGTTCCGCCCTTTATAGTTTTTTAGTAGTTAAGGATTAGGATATGATAGCTTTAGAGTCCAAAAACTACGGTGCTACCCTATCTTAATGTTTTCCTGAACAACAAAATAGGTTGTTAAAAAAAAAATCAAATTACATGTTTTGTTTGTGTCAGTAGTAGACTAAAAACCTATACTTGGCCATTACCAACAATGCAATGCAGCATCAAACCATTGAATGTATATTATATGCATATTATAGCCTAACCTAAGTAAGTTTGTAAACTTTTACTTTATAGGTGATGGAAATTTTGTGAGCATGTTATAAAGTACTAAGAAACTTTATAGTTAACTAACTTACGAAACAGTTTAAGTTTGTGTGATAACAATTTTGCTGTTTAACCAAATAAAATCCTTTTGCTTCTTGACTCAGTTTCTCCTAC
This sequence comes from Oryzias melastigma, assembly GCF_002922805.2. Taxonomy (NCBI): domain Eukaryota; kingdom Metazoa; phylum Chordata; class Actinopteri; order Beloniformes; family Adrianichthyidae; genus Oryzias; species Oryzias melastigma. The sequence continues at coordinate 21,701,037 of NC_050516.1, forward strand.
AAAGAAACTGATAGCCTACTTTTCTTAATATGTTATGTTGTTGTGTTCAACTTAAAGTAAAATTAACAATGAAGTTGAACATTATTCTGAAATATTGCTTTAGCCCTCAAAAATGGGACTCAAAAACAGCGAATTGTAATCAGATGTAATATTATTTTTAACACATTTTATAAACTCTCATTCTCATCAGCATAAACTATCTGGTAGATTTCACTTTTTTTCTCAATAAATCTTGTGTAAAACATAAACGATGGAGGAAACAATGATGAACGAACCTTATGTGAAATTATTATTAATAAGCAAGGACATCTGTTGAAATTAGTCTCTAATTAGATTACAAATACAAATAAAACAGCATTTATGATGTGTGTAAGACTTTATTATTTTTATCTTTTCTTTTATCGTCTGTATTTTTTTGTTGATTAGCGAGTCACTTTAACTTTAGTCACTGCAGGAATTTTGATGGTGCAAGTGCTCTATAATCTGATCAAACTGTTGTGTGGTCACCCTTATACTGGGTTGCTCCTGATGGAGCGCTCTGCTGCTATCCTCAAGCTGTCTCATGATAGATGACCTATCCTACATCAGACCATTGGAAACCAGCATTTCCTCTTTTGGTTGGATCTGGGATGTGGACCGGTTAATTTTAGAGCTGCTTCAGCTTCTAATTTTATTTCTATCTTATGAATCTTCTGTTGGGATTTTTCCTATTTTTATTGGAATTAAAAAGCTTACTAACTCTTTATGTCACACCAAATATATATTTCTGTTTTCTATATTGTAAATAGAAAAATTAATTTGTGCTAACATTTTTTAAACTAGAATCTTTTTTCAACATTTGTAAACTTTTTAAAGTATTATTTGCCAGATACTGCAGGGTTTAAATTGATTTAGTTTGTATATAAATATATATATAGTTTTCCCAATTATTTTTGAAAAATATTTGTTTCCCAGAATTTAACGACTTGGTGATTGCAGGACCGCAGGCTCATTACTTTCCAGATTTATGAAATATGAAGATTACGTGTATTGAGTATGGCAGTGTGTGTTGACAGGTATCTTGAGAAAAAGCGGTGCAAATTGTGCACCCCACTGCTGTTTTTGTTACTTGGTTTAAGTATATTTTGGCTAAATTTACTTCCAGATGCTGGAAAATAAAACAGTAAGCATTTTTTTTGTCACACTTCAGTTATTCTCCAGGCACCATTAGTTTTTCTTTAACAAGCACCTGGTCAAAGCTAAAAATTAAAGTTATGGTTCAGCAAAAGCAGTTTATATTCTCTCACATTGTGGCCTTGAAAATGCTGCCTTTTCAGCTTTCAGAGGCTGCTCTTTAGACAGTGGAGAATTAAAGTAAAGTAAAAAAGAACAAATAAAGGAACTTCAGAGTATTGTAATTTTTTTGTTGATTTTTCTTGCAGGTGGTGTGCTGAGACTCCCTCTATGAGTCATATTTTTTTAATGATTCTTTCTTAGGCTCATTATTTGTGAATGTTCTGGAGAGTTAAAACCTTCAAACTTGCTTTTACAAATAATTTCTTTGGAAACAGAGAATACACACACGTTCTGGGTATATATAATACACACCATATTTACTGCACTATAGGGCGCAAGATATTATAAGACACACTGTCATTGAGTAGTGTATTTTTGAATTTGTGTAATAAGCTAGAAAAAGTTAAAGGATAATTCCATCAGTCATTCAGACTTCCTGTAACATGCTGCATGTTAGCCAGTCAGCCATCTTAGTATATTTACAATACCTGTAACCCCCAATATATTTTGCAACACGCTACATGTTAGCCATGTTTTAAGCATTAGCCGCGTTAGCTCATTCACATAAATGCAACTCCAAACCTTGTTTGCAACACCCTACGCATTAGCTACGTTAGAAGTATTAGCTGCTGCGTTAGCATATTTACAATACCTGTAACTCCCAACTTTCTTTGCAATACGCTACACATTAACCACGTTGTAAGCTTTAGCCGCGTTAGCGTATTCACAATAACTGTAACTCCAAACCTTGTTTGCAACACCCTACACAGTTGCTACATTAGTAGCATTAGCTATGCTAGCATATTTACAATACATTTAATTCCCAACCTTGTTTGAAACATGTAAAACAACGGACTGATACAGCTAAAACAAATATTACGGTGATGACGCTAACTACCAACTTTGTTAATAACACACAAAACAACACAGTCCAATGCTGCTACGTGTTAGCCATGTAAGCATATTTACAATAACACCCAACCTTGTTTGCAACTCGTGAAAAACAGATTGATATTTTGACAAAGTACCATGTACCTCTCATCGCTTCATCAGTAGACACAACCAGAATTTATGCATATATAAGGCACTCCACTATGCTACGGTGACTAACATCTAACTTTATTAATAATGCTAGGTACATAACCTTGTTTGGAACTTGTAAAAAAAACAGAATTTTTTAACCCTTAAAATCATTTCCACATAATTAAGCAGAACCAGAATTAGTTCATTTATAAGGAGCTCCAAATTTTAAAAAATATTCTAAAAAACTTATTTTTTTTTATAGTCCGGGAAATACAGTATAGGCCTTTATACTTTGAAGGGAGGCAGTAAAGCTAAACATCACCTTGTATCCCCGGAAACCTCACCCTGAGACAGTAAAGGCATCAACTTCCTGTAACTTATTTAATTATTGGTGCATAAGTATGGCAGCTTTGTTAAAAACCTTTAAAAAGCTTTGTATTCATTCTGATTTTTATTTTAAAAAATGATATTGCCAGTTGTTTTGAGTTTCTACTGAAGCAATTTCTTCTTGCAGTCCGATTTAGAAAAGCTTGCACACATTTCAAATGCATTTGGACCTAACTCTGCTTGAAACTGAATTTCCCCACACTAAAACTCCTGGCCTTCATTGCAATCACGTCACAGCATTGATTGTGCGACTGCAACGCTAGCCCCGCCGACAGCTGTCCTTGCTATGCCTTAACAAGCAGGAGGTAAATATTGCACTCCGTTGGGGGTTGATTGAATACGTTTGCATAATTTCTGTCCAGAAGGGAGACAGGCAGCCGGATGTCTGATTACTTCAACCGTTACTTTAAGACTGACAGGTGAGGAAAAAAGTGGGGGAACTTTGAAACACATCAGGAAATGCAGATGTGCTGCAAAGGGGCAGATGTTATGCTTCGTTCCTGTGTTAGATCCTTTCTGCGGCATAATGAATCTCCCTCACATGGCTTGGGCAGTGAATGCCTCCTCCAGGTAATTCGCTGCCAGAGATCAGCCTCTCTCTGTGCTCTCCCAAGCAAGACCAACTCCCTTGAAAAGATTCTTCACACAGAAGATGGTCTGACAATAAAAGTAGATATTCATGCTCCGGCATAGCATTTTGTCAAAAGATAAAAGTGTTCCTCTCTTCTGTCTCACTATTGATCAACACCGAGCAGCACAGAGCAAAGCCAAACCCTATTTTCTTTAACAGCCCTGCTATCTGCTCCGTCTAGAGGGTGTCATTTACTATGAATGGCCCTGAAGTAATTAGAAACACGCCTCTTTTCTAGACGAAATAGCAGGATTGTAGAAAGTGATGATGAAATTTCATTTAGAGGTTGAAGGATGGGGGCTCCTGGCTGAGAAACAGATGCCAGGGCGTTTGGCAGAGGGTGAAACAGGCTCTTGTCGATTTCTAAACCGATCTTGTGAGGAGACTTCACACCGTCTCCGTCAGCTCTTGGGACACCACCTACTCGTCTTGTTACTCATAAGGATGTTGAGTGGTAACAGGGTGAATTTGAACCTGTGTGTGAAACTGAAACGATTAGAAAATAAAAAAAAATGAGACACAATGTCAATGCATTAGGAAATCATCCTCTCTGTACAACTTTTATTTAATAAAAATACATTAATGTACAGAATTCTCATTAAAAAGAGAATCTAAAGTGTGAGTGGGCTTTGCAGACTTATTTTTATGTGCACTTTTACAGAATTATGAGCATTTAAAAGCTAGAATTCAGTTAAAAAATATTTTTTAAATAAAATAGTTGAGTTCAGCTGAGATGGGATGGTTGCTGCCCAGTGAGCTGAACAGCTGTCTATCAACTCCCAAGTTTGACATGTGCCCTTTTGCAAGACATGGAACCCCCGTCTCACACCAGTTGTTAGTAACCTTTAGCTCCCAGTGCTTGCTAAATGGTTTGTAATGTGAATGAAACGGACACTAAAAGACTTCCTGCACAGAAGGAACCAGAAGAATACGCTCTTAAGAGCAGAGCTTTTCTTTATGTGTAAAAAAACAAAAAATCACTTGAAATACATTCTGATGTACGCTCAAATCACATATTAGATGTTTTCTCAGCAGGCTGAAGCCATTGAAGGGTTTGTCGCCACATATACCTTATGCCTTACGCTTAATAGATATTATAAAAAAAACTTTTATGTTTTCATAAAAAACAAAACGATTTGTCCATAACCTTTTTTACTTCTACAGTAATTCCAATTATGCTGTCTATATTCACTTATACTGATCCCTGCTGTCAAACTAAAATTTACGTGGTATAAATTGCAGTTTCTTGCATAGATTGGCGGAATTTGCTACATATATTCAGATGTGACTTGTATATTTTTGAAAAAGAGGAAAAAAAAGCCTGGCATGTATGTTATTTTCTCACTAACAACCGGGCACTGTAGGTGTGTGTATCAGTGTTAGCTACTGACACCAACGCAGAAGAAGAGGTGCTGCTCAGTCTTACACCAGCTTGGTGGAATTGTTCAGAACTGCCGCACTTTTTGGAGAAAATTGCAACCCATATTCAAGTGTGACTTATATAGGATTTTTTCTTCTTCACTATTCATTTATCGGATGCTGTGACTTATACTCTGGACGGAACAGCTAATAATGCATAAAATATGATAGTTTCAGCTGTATCCAGAAGTTCATCAAATGTGTTCATCAAATTTAAATGGAAACCTGGGAGAAATTTACTCTCTAATTGGTCCTGGCCATTAATTGGTAAAGAGAGTTTTGGATTATTGATTTTAGGTCAGACAGTATATGTTTGATGAAAATGCAGAAGTGACCTGGATCAGCACACTCTTAACCATGTGACACGGGTTCAAGAACGTGCTAAACGAGCTTTAATATGCGCCGTCCATACGTCATTACCAAATCCGAGTCTCTAACTGGTCAAAGTTTAACCTGCTTTAACATGTTTGAAGGTAGAGCCTAAAAATGGTCTTAAAAATACGGAGAGAAAATAGACTCACCCCGATTTGTGAGTGTGTAATTCTTGATTTGTGCGTAACTTTGGACATTCATTTTTGGGGTATATCTGTTTAAGAAAGTGGGAAAAAGTTTTCAATAGATATTAATCACAATCTA
>NC_050516.1:21706454-21745214 GCF_002922805.2 Oryzias melastigma
ATTCAAACGGTTTTTAAATGGATCACTTACGTACAAATCTTTTTTTTCTTGGGCACGTGAAAAATGTGGTTTTGTGTGTGCATAACAAGTGAATCATGCATAAATTTTATAGATTTGAGTGTAATTTAGTTTCAAGCTGCTGTGATTTTAATTTGTGCATGTGTCATTTTTATTATTTTAATTTTTTTTATTTAATAATTTTCGCACTTATGCACAAAATCTATTGTACGAGTTACAAGAATTACGCACACACAAATTGGGGTGAGTCTATTTTCTCTCTATATAAAATGTGCGTTGCTACGCGTGAATGTGAGAGTTTTTAACACGGAAGCACAAAACTTGCATTTGTGTGCGTTTACTTAGACTTTTCATTGGAAGTGGCAGCTTGAACGTGTGTCGTCGAGGCCGATGTGAACGTAGTTTTCCACCGATTTCAAATTCTCTTTGAGTAACTGTAAAAGCAGCATTTGTTCACCATAACATATGTCAGATTCCAAATGTATATATATGTGGTTGTAAATGAAAGACTGCAGTTGCTGAACTGCAGGTGTTCTCCAAACGCCTGACACATGTCACTTCACAGTTTGATGGGAATACTGCTTCATTCTGAGGTTACTTCCAGTAGATGGCATCACTGAAATCAACCAAAATAACATTTTAGCAGTCAGGCGGCTAAACAATGAGCCAACTTTGAGCCTCTGAAAGGGTGAAGGGAGCAGTTTGTTCATCTGCCTTTCAGACAGTCACATTGCACTTGCATTGTCATTTGACAGACTTGAACACATCACTGCATCCAGGCCGCTGCTTTGAGCTGTCAGGCTGTTCTACACGTTGAAGCTTTTTTTTTTTTTAATAGAACATAACTGTGGGCACATGAACAAAAGCAGAAGGGCCTGTCATCCCTGACTCTGACATGAACAGATTGGGAGAGCGGCGTACTCTAGCATAAAAAAATCAATTTTTACCAATTTTGGATGCAGAATCTAGTTCCTCGACTTCATTTAATGTAATTCTGGAGAACTGCTGATAGTTCTGTTAAAATGACCATCATATTCATGCTTTGTTTTGCTTATACACCTGTGTGTCAGGACTAGCAGAGGCAGAGGTTGACACACGACAAAAATTGCTTTCTGACGCCTAACGTGTGTTGGATGCGACAGCAGCTATCCTGTGAAATTGAGTCTCGAGCTTCAGATGAGTGTCTGAGAGAGTTTGCAGGTAATGATTGCATGAAAAATACAAACTTCTGTTTTTTTTTTTTTTTAACACGGTCTCAGAAAGAGCTGCAGGGCTTCTTGAGTGAGGAACAAACCTTCATTTGTTCTTTCTCTGCCTACATTCACAGTGCAGAAATGAAAGGCTGTGACGTAAAACAAAAAAAAAAGTCTATTTCTTCGTGCTTCGTTTAAATTGGTATTTTTATGACCGAGGGTCCAAGAGTAGGCACAGAGATGCTGTGAAAGTTATGGCATGCATTTATTGGCAATGCTCTTGTAAATAATGACGATGTTCTGAGCAGCTGTGGTGTAATATGCGTGAAAAAGGAGAAGGGAGCGGCAGTGGGATGTTTTTTTTTTCCTCAAAAGCAGGCAGGGAAAATGGTTGGGAAAATGGCGGAATTTAAATGGATACAAAAAAACTGGGAATAGATTGGAACAGCGCCAAATATTTAATTACCAACTTTTGATGAAGGAAAATCTGCCAGTGAGTGAAGACCAGGGAATAAATGCTGCAACTGGATGGAGTGATGGAGGGAATTCATCTGGGAAAGGAGAAGACAGAACACACAGACAGCAGGAAACGCAGATTTGGGTTATATTGGCAGAGTATTCACAGTTTTCTTTTTTTTTTTTTGTGATTCTCATATGAGTAAATCATGATATAGTTAAAAAATAAGCAAAAAAAGACTGGTGCATCGTGGGTAAAAGACAGAAACTTTCAGTAAGAGATGAACATTTTATCCAAAATTGTCAATTTTCAAAAAGGTCACTCGAGATAACAGCTAGTCATATTTCCAGCTATTTTTTCACAACTTTTTTTTTTCCATGCACAGTTCATGTTGAGGATTTATAAAAATCAAGTGTTGTCATTTTTCACAGAGCTTGTGCTTTATCTGATTTGTGCACCAAAAAAGCTCTGGCATTAGTTCTGCCACACAGGAGGGAGTCTGTGCAGCAAAATTCAAAGATCCAACCTGGTTCTGGAGTTTGTGGAAAAAAAAAAAAAAAAAGCAAAGGCTACATGAGACGACTGGGGGAAAGGCGGAGGAGGTGCAGTCAATATTTGAAGAATGTCACCACCACCATGAAGAAAGGCTGACATTTGCTCTCAGTTAACCATTAGACTGGGGTTTTGGCAATTCAATAACTTCATAAAAGTTTAGCAGAACAGTCTAAAGGAAGGAAATATCGTCACTTCAAATCCTCAATTTTACCCGGCTCACTAAAAAGTGATCCAAAGTTCATTCACTATTTTTTATTTTTACTAATAAACACAGCTAACGTTAAACAAAACACAGAAATCATGCATATTCGGACAAATATCAGGTTTTCCTAAACTGTTTTTCATCTTCTGCCCCTTTTCTATCTATAAACACCTGCAAGCTATTTCAGTCCACAAATTTGTTTATGATTATTCTGGTTGAGAGCATAATTCTTACTCCCGAGATCATCTGACATCTGTAGTGGATGGTGGTGAGTACCAATTCGGAGTCATTACAATCTATCTTATCTTCCAGAGTATAAATCGCATCAGAGTACAAGTCGCATGAGTACAAAAATGCATGATAAAGAAGAAGAAACATATTTAAGTTGTTTTGAAGTATTAGTTGCAGAAACAAAAAAAAAGCATAATTAATTCTGGATTCACACCAAATACGATTTGGGCATCAAATTTGATGCTCATTGCTTAACCCAAAATGTCAGGTGTAGTTATTAGCCTCGTCGCTACATGGAAGCATTCACTGTCTATTTCATTTACAATGCATGGAAGCCACGGATGATGTTGAGAGATCAGCTTATTTTAAAGAGATCCTACAATCACCTCCATGAGATCATTCAGTCTTTTTTTTATGTGAGGTTTACCAATTTCTACTGCAGAAGCTGAATCTGAATGCTGGCCACCTTTAGCTGTACTTCCTGTACTTTCTGTAACCAAAATTGATGACTTCCTGTCCAGAATTAATCCAAGGACGGAAAAAATAAAAACAAGAGTATTTTTGTCTTTATGAAAATAATAATAATAATAATAATAATAATAATAATAATAATAATAATAATAATAATAAAGTTCAAGAGGAGAATCCTTTTTGTTTTGGATGACACTTCTTCTTCTGCACTGCTGTCAGTATCAGACACTCATACAAACCCTTACAGTGCCCTCTAGTGGTTGTTAATGGGAAAACAACAAATATACAGTATGAGTCTATATTAGATTTTTTAAAAATGACGTATAAGTTGCTCATTAGTATAAGTCGCACTTCTGGCCAAAACAAGAAAAAATAAAAGTATTGTATACTCCAAAACATCAGGTATGACGACCTGCAAGCTATTTCTTCCCAAACATTTGGTTTTGATTATTATGGACGGAGAGCCTAGTTTCAAAACTTAAGATCATTTTTAGTGGATAGTGGTGAGAGCTGTCGTAGAATCATTGCAATCTAATTATATTTAATATTAATTAACAGTTTGTGACTCGCGATGTGATGCCTACTTTATACTTAATCATAAGTGTGCCGTATTTCATATATTTACCGAGTTCTTTTTCAGTTTTTCACTAACTTATTCACATTTCTGCACCTTTAGGTTGTCAGTCCTCTCGCTGTCCAAAACTCGCCTCTATGCTTTACAAAATTCGACCTGCCAAAAACACAGCTCACCTTAAAAATAATTGATATGAATTTATGAGGACAGGTTGCAGATGTGCTGACATTTGAAATGGCTGACAGACATACGTCGTCCTAACAACGAATGGCTGCACACTTCGACTGTCGTAGCCACGGATGCATGCGTCGAAAAGAGACAAAGTAAAGACAAGAAAGACTGATGTCTACCAGAGCTACGATTAAATCAAACACATGCCGTATGCAAGGAAACGCTTTAGCACTACATGAAGCACGCAGACTCCTTCGGTTGATGTAACTTCACCGTGTTCCCCTGAGTGCTGCTGTCATCGGTGTCGTCTTGGCAAAGCAGAACAGAGCCGAGCGTGACTTGATACAATAAACCACTTGTGTTGCAGCACCATGTCAAAAAGGAATGAAAAGATGACCAATTAAAGCGCCACGAGTCTGTGAATGCCAGAACTATGGCAGCAGATTTTTTGAGATTAACATTCTAGAGCTACGCAATAATTACAGACCAATAAACAACCCTTTTATGATTCATGCGATATGATTGTTGAGTTAATAAGGTTCATTTTTTAAATTATATTTAAAGTGGACTAACCTTCAAACTAAACATTTCCAACATCTGAAATGTTGTTTTGTCAGCTCTCTCGCTCATTTTCATGCAGATTTATTTTGTCCTTGTTGGGTTGTTATTTTGCTTCTTCATAAAAATGTGTTTTGTGTCGTGTGAAGTGTCGATTTTGTATTCAGATGACGCTCCGACAGAAGTGCACATTGTTTATTTGCTCACCTTATTGGAGAAGAAAGGATTGTGTGTTGTTTCACATGAAAATTCAATGCCAGAATAACAGGATGGAAGTAAACGTTATACAGCCGCCGAAATGGGAAATCTAATAAGAACAAAAACTCGAAAACATGAGCAAAAAAAAAAAAAAAAAGCAGATTTTTATAAATCAGGGTTTTTTTTCCACTACAGAGCTGAACCGAATTTGCCCCGTTTCATATTGGAGCAAAAAAAAATAATCTTATATGCATATTTTACATTCACACAGGCAGATTATTAACTTGATCTATGCTAATTCCTCCAGCATGCCTTTCCTGTAAAAACAGATTTAAAAAGCCTTTTTCCCCTCCTTATCTGCTCCTCTTTTGCAGAACAGCAGTGCAGAAAACAAGCTTATTTTGGTAAGCTCTACCGAAGGTGATACTTTACCCAGAGGAAGCTGAAAACGCTGGCTCTGTGAAGGAAAGAGACAATGGAGAGTGGAGAAAATACAGCAAGGAGACAAGAAATGAGAGCAGAGTAAAATTGAGCAATGAGCGGAGAAAAAGTATCTAGAGTCAGCACTGGGCAGCATGCCTGACTGCTTTACAGGTATCCTGCATAGTAGAGTAAAAAAGGTTGAGTAAAATGCCTTCTTTTTACTATTTCCCTTATTCTAAAGTCCCACTCTGATCATCTTTTCATCTATTTTAAAAGTGTTCCCAGTGGTCTGTTAATTATGATTATGTCGTAATCATTGAAATGAATAGAGATGGACAAAACAAGGCAGTTACCTCAGGTTCCAACGAAATGAAGTCAATTCAGTCGCGGTAGGGATATCGCCATTTTGGGACCGGACGACGTTGGCAAGCAGTGATCGGTCCGAGAATCTGTCAATCAAAGGTGGAGCCAGCGGGTATCACGTGGTCTTATTGAGGCATCTGATTGGTTAGTTTATAACTTAAATAACTAGCGATAAAGAAAATACATAATTAAAAAAAGCTAGGTTTAGCTAGAGCATATTAAAAAGAGACACCAGAGCAAAAATAGTTATTCTGACCAACAGAAAGACTGAGTAATAGCTGATTATTTTTCAATAGAACTCTATGGGATTTTGGCTTTCTTTTTTTCTGTACAATATTTAGTAAAAACTTGAGACATTCCAGAAAACAGGAAGAAAAACAATGCAAATATGCCAGACTAATTGAAACAATATAAGACAGTAAGAGAAACTCAAGAAAAAAAAGAAAGAAACTGTGGGGCTGCTCAATCAAAAGTAATAAACTTAAACATTTTTAATAGCCTAATTGTTGTTTATTTCCTATTACACATTTTTATTTTTTCTACAGAGGCTAGATAAAATTTCTTTACCATTTCTGTAAATTCTCCTTACGACATTTTTTTTAAATTAGAAAAAAACAAAAAAAATGTTCCGAGTAGTGTTTTAATTATGATTATGACGTTTTTAACCAAAATCCCACAATCTAAATGTGTTAAAAAGCCATTTTTCTTGTTGATCTGAAGCCTCTGTTTAAAAAATTCTCCTCTGAGGGGGCGTGGCTTTTGGTGCTGAGCTGAACAGCCCCGCCCCTGATCCCCCTCGGTCATGCTCTAGCGTAAATCTTCACCGCTGCTACATTAAAATGTCCAGCCGTATCGATTTGAGCCGGTTGTCAGCTCAGACGAGGAAGTGAAGAGCTTCATGGACCGAACTTCCTCCAAAAGCCTGATTCTTTCAAATACAAACACGAAATGATTTCTTATTACACTTGTTCCCTTTTATTAGAAAAATGCTACAGATACATGCTAAAAACTAAAATAACTGGATTTTCATCAGAGGGGGGCTTTAAATTTATTTAAAAGGGGCATATTTTGCTAAAATTATGATAAGGTTATGGGATTTTGGCTTTGTGGGACCAGTGAGTACTTCCTATTTGGAATGCGAGGGGGGAGGGGATGATCAGTCCAGTTCTCTCTACTGTATGTACTGTCTATGATCGTGATACAAAAACCTAGGTTTCTGCAGAGCGGCAGTCAATCATTAGAATTTTGAGGACGAGACTGTTGGGACAGAGTAAGCCCACCCTCACTTCCCGTCATCCATCTGCTGGTACAAAAAAATGGCGTGCAACATTGGAGCTGTACAGTTTTGAGCCAGATCATAGTTCAGATGAGGAAAACAGAGACGTACATGGATCTAAGTGGATGCATCGGAATGAACTTGATGATTGTAGCTTCTATGTCACACCTACAAATATTTACAGTACAACTATTTTTTTTGCCTGCTCCCAATTCACAATAATTTTAATAAAGAAATACTCAGAAATGCTATTTTAAGATTAATTTATATATATGTGTCCTCCATATTCAGAAAAAACGCCACAACAACATGTTAAAAACTCAATTTTCATTGGAGTGGGTCTTTAACGTGTCCCCTTTTAGAATCTTTAAAGATTTAAATGTAAAAGGACAAGGAGAGATTAAAAAAAAACAGTAATACTGGACTAATTGGAAAGTAAGCTCATAGATCCGGTTGTGGTTTTGCATTTGGTGGCAGTGAGAGTGTGTGGGGTTGTGCATGCATATCCTCACACCACTGAGATTATGCTAAGCAAGCTTATGCAATCAATTTATCATAAAGCCTGTAATAAAGTATTAGCGTGCACAGTCACTGGCCAAATAAATTCAAAAATAAAAAGAAAAGGAAGGAGATGAATATTTTAGTCACACAATAAAAGGTTGATCAAAGAGGAGCCAAAAAACAAAAGCTGAGGATGGATTAGAAATTAATTAATCACAATTCAATGTACACTTCTGGTATGTTGGCTTCATAAGCAAACCAGTTTGAGTTGCATCAGCTGCTACTTTGAAATTCTGTGTATCCCACTAAAAATTCCTGTGCGTGATCCAGTGTGGGCCTTTTTTTTTTTAGTGTAAATAGAAGCGTCTATTTTCACTCTCTGAAGTAGCTCATTAAAGTACACTGAACCCGACTGTGAGGCGTCATCTTCAAACCTCTCTCTCAAACTAAGGAAGAATTTATGAAAGTGATTTAAAAACACACGTTGCAATATTCTCCAATTAGCTTCCTGTTAGCTCCCATCAGCTGTCATTACTCTGCTCATGTCACTTTATCCAGGTTTGTTGGCTGCTACCCATGATGCCACAGCATTCTGAGTTTCTCAGTGCTGTTAAATATGAGTCTCAGCAAGTTTTATGTGCCGTCCATAAAACGCTTTTCAATTGAGTTCAGTTCAAATAGTCTTTATGGATCCCAGAAGGGATGTCATAAACTCAAAGCACAAAAGGGCTCAGTTAATACTGTCTGACAAAGACTGGACCTCTATCACACTGAGGAGACCTCGCCTTGTTCTGGAAGATTTTTGACAAACTCCATGCAGCTGCAGTAAAATGTGGGACAGTACATCAAGCTGCTGGTTCTTAATGATATTTTGGATCTGGAACAAAGCTGGATGCTTTCCAAGGCACCTTTGCACACCCACTAGTGACGTTGTTTTCATGCAGCATTCCTTCAGCTTTTGCAGATTAATGGACGACTCAGGTGTGTTTGTTACCTGGCAACAACTGAGCTACAGGAGTCTCAAAGCACTCTGGTTCCAACAGACTCAGGAATATAGGCCAGAACATATTCCTCGATTCACCTCACAGTTCAATGTTTGGAGTTGTGAGCTGCTCCTTTAACATGTCCAGATGAAACCATATTCGACCTTGGGCATCTCACTCCACTTGGATTCCTAAAGTGTCATTTAAGTAAAAAAATAAAAATGAAAATGCCTTTCTAATGAAAATAATCGGCACATATTTTTGATTATTGATACTTGATTCATGTTAATGACTTTTTATTGAATAAGTAGTTTTGTTCTTCCTGTGTTATACCGAATTAACTTCCTGCAAATTTTCACTTTTATATCCTGATTTTCCTCATTACAAGCTTTTCACTTATTTCTCTTTTTACCGACTTCGTTTGTTTCCTTTTTATTAACTTAAAATAGAACATTTTCCCTCTGACGGTGTCCTTGATTCCCCCCTGCATTCTGCTCCACACCTGCCCTCCATTCCTGACTCATGCAGCTGATATTTTGTTGTTAACACAACTCTGCCCTTCTATCTTTTCCAGGCAATGTTGAGCAAAAATCAAAGGAATACTGCGGCAAGCTACCATCTTGATGTGTAGATGGTCTTTACAACACAGTGTTTGGACTGGACAATTATAGCTCGGTTTTAAAAACCTTTTAGTTTGACTTGCTAAAACGAACCATCAGTTATGCACATTAGGTTTATTTCAATGCAAAAGAAACTTTGTTTAATTCATTCCAAGACTATATCAATCAATCAATCAATCAAGTTTATTTATAAAGCGCTTTAACGCAGGCAGACTGCTACAAAGCGCTGTACATTAAAACACCAAGAACACTAATAGATAAAATACAAGCACAAAGCAACTAAAAACCATGACAGTAACAGAGTTAAAAACAAGATAAGAACAAAGTAAAAACAAAGTAAAAACGGAGTAAAAACAGAGCAGAGTCTCAAGGAACGTTAAAAGCTTGACTGTAAAAATGTGTTTTAAGCTTATTTTTAAAAATTGACAGAGACGAGGCATCACGAATGTTAAAAGGCAGTGCGTTCCAGAGCTTTGGGGCACAAATGGAAAAGGCTCGATCCCCTCTACACTTCCTCTTAGCTCTTGGTACCTCCAGGAGCAGCTGATCAGCAGACCGGAGGCACCGGGGAGGAGTGTAGGGAGAGAGAAGCTCTGAGATGTAAGGTGGGGCGAGACCATTCAAGGATTTAAAAACAAATAAAAGAATCTTAAACTGAACTCTAAAACAAACAGGCAGCCAGTGGAGGGAGGCCAAGATGGGTGTAATGTGTTCTCTCTTACGTGCTCCAACCAGCATACGAGCAGCGGCGTTTTGAACCAGTTGCAACCATGAAAGAGAGGACTGGCTAACCCCGAATAAAAGTGAATTACAATAATCCAGCCGAGATGTAATAAAAGCGTGGATCACTGTCTCAAGCTGCTGCAGGGTTAAAAATGGTTTCACCGCAGATAGCCGTCTAAGATGAAAAAAGCTCTGCTTCACTACAGACGTGATGTGATGGTCAAGCTTAAAATCACTATCCAAAATAAAACCCAAATTTCTGACAGAGTGTTTAAAATGTGGAGCCAGGGGACCCAGGTCCAGACCGGAAGGGTCACAGCGGTTACTAGGGCCAATTACCAACACCTCAGTTTTCTTCTCGTTAAAACTCAAGAAGCTGCTCTCCAGCCATGTTCGGATTTCATTTAAACATGACATTAAATGTTTAAGGGAGGAGCCGTTCTTCTTGATTGGGAGGTAGATCTGGCTATCATCAGCATAGAAATGGAAAGACACTCCATGCTTCTGTATGATAGACCCCAGGGGAAGAAGATAAAGGGAAAACAGAAGCGGTCCTAAAATTGAGCCCTGTGGGACACCAAAGGACAGTGGAGCTGTGTCTGAGGTAAATCTAGAAAGATTTACAGTCATGGTTCGGTCTGCCAGGTATGACCTGAACCAGGTGAGAGCGGCACCACCAATCCCCACCACATTCTGGAGCCTTGACAGCAGGATCTCGTGATCTACTGTGTCAAAAGCAGCAGATAGATCCAATAAAACAAGGATCACATGATCTCCCATGTCAGTTGCTCTGAGAATGTCATTAAAGACCTTCAGCAGAGCAGATTCTGTACTGTGCAGACTCTTGAACCCTGACTGGAAGACCTCCAACACATTGTTTCTGACCAGGAAAGACTGCAATTGTGTGTAGACAGTTTTCTCTAGTATTTTGGATAAGAAAGGCAGTTTTGAGATGGGCCTAAAATTACCCATCACTGTGTTGTCGAGGTTTGGTTTCTTAAGCAGGGGCTGAACTACGGCGTGTTTAAAATGAAGGGGTACTACACCAGAGGACAGGCTTGCATTGATAATAGCCAAAACAGATGGACCCACACAAGAAAACAGCTCCTTAACAAAAAGAGGAGAAAGAGCATCCTGGGGAGAACCTGATGGCTTCATATGGCTGACAACATCTTCGAGAAAAGGCAGAGTGGCAGGCTCAAACCTCTCAAAGACAGCTGAAGGGGAGACAAACTCAGCAGGTTCAGTGGAGGGAGTTTGGATGTTTGCTCTGATTTCCTCAACCTTGCCAATGAAGAAGTTTAAAAAGTCATTACATAGTTTGGCTGATGCCTCATGGCCAACAGACTGTGGGACATTGAGGACACTGTCAATGGTTCTGAACAGCACACGAGGATTATGGCTGTTTGCCATAATTATGTTGGACAAATATTCTTTCTTTGACTCCTTAACAGTGGTCTGGTATTGATGCCATGAGTCTTTTAGCATTTGAAAAGAAATCTGCAGTCTGTCCCTCTTCCATCTGCGTTCAGCTCGGCGGCATTCTCTCCTAGCTGCACAGGTTCTCTGATTGAACCAGGGCTCAGGCTTAGATTTAGGCTGCATTGTTTTCAGGGGAGCCAAAGTGTCAAGTATGGATGTACAAGAAGCATTAAACCATGAGCTAAGCTCCTCAGGATCATTATTACACAAAACAGAGGGAACACAGATCTGGTGAAAGGCAGTGGAAAACTGACTAGCAGTGGAAGAGTTAAAAATCCTACAGCGTCGAACAGGAGCATCAACTTTAAGTGTAGGGCGGGAGAACTCCACATCAAACAAAATTGGCAGGTGATCAGAGAACACACTGTCACAGATATCCAAATTTAAAATAGATAAACCATGAGTAAAAACTAGGTCCAAGGTGTGTCCATGTTCATGCGTGGGCCCAGACACCCACTGCACAAGATTAAAAGAGTCCATAATAGATAAAAAGTCCTTCACCAGTGCTTTATCTGGACAGCACACATGAATATTAAAGTCCCCAGTGATCAGAACCTTATCAAAGTGAGGCATAATGTCCGAAAGAAAATCAGAAAAATCACAAATGAATGATTTATCGTATTTCGGAGGTCTGTAAATGACCACACATGCCACTGGGTTTGAACGGCCAACCTCAAAAACAGTTGCATCAAAACAGGAGCTTGGGGTAATAGCTCGCTGTTTACATCTAAACGTGTCACTGAAAATAGCAGCAGTTCCTATAGGTTAAAAAAAATGTTTCTATTGTTATTAAGAAAAAAATTTAAGTCAGAGTCTTGCAAAAATTGTTGGTGAACAAACCCAAAGTAACTGAACATGTTTCCTTAAAAGTAAAATCGAGTGTTTTTATATGTGCTGCACAAAAGTTTGGGAGTTAGAGTTACTGAATTGTGAATATGCTAACGTGGCTAAAGTGGGGAATGCAGCTAGCACAGCTAATGTGCAGTTTGGGAATTAGCATAGTTAGAGTATTGTTTGTTTTAGCGATACCAGTCTGTTTTTTATGAGTTACAAACAAAGTTGAGAGTCACATGTATCGTGAATATGCTAACATGGCTAACGTGGCTAACATATAGCAATTATAGCAAACAAGCTCTGGAATAACTCAGTTAATAAAGTCTGAATTACTGATGAACACATGTTTGTCTCTTTTATCTCACTTAATGCATGTTGTAGTGGGGCGTTCTCTACATGTGACATAGATTTTAAAATAGATCATTCCTTGACTTTGCTCCTAATAATCCAGAGCGCCATATGGTGTGAAGTAAACAGTAATTAAAAACAGTTTTATCAAATAGAGCAATTAAGAATAAGCAAACCACCTGGTAAACTATTAGTCAGGAGGCATTTCCCTTAACTTAGGGTGGTCCAACTTTTCCACAAACAATTTAGTTGCAGAACTTTTATTGCGTCTTTGGTTGCTGTCCTTTGCTTATCAATGACGTGCTCTTACAGG
The DNA here is from genome assembly GCF_002922805.2 of Oryzias melastigma. Lineage (NCBI taxonomy): Eukaryota > Metazoa > Chordata > Actinopteri > Beloniformes > Adrianichthyidae > Oryzias > Oryzias melastigma. The sequence goes on from NC_050516.1 coordinate 21,718,949, forward strand.
CAGAATTCTAGCATGTCTCAGATTTGTCTTTGTCTCCCTATAGTTCTTTTTTCTTAAGATAGGGGTTCAATGACATCATATTTAGCCAAGATGGCAATGAATGTGGCAATAACAAAGTGGCTTAAAACCAGCCCGAGACAAGTGCTTTGTTCAATTTTTAATTGTGATAAAGCGCTTTATAAATAGAGATGATGATGAAGCTAAAGGGTGTTAGGCTTTGTTTCTAATGGCATATATATCAGATTAGTGTGTATGAGAACACAATGATAGTGACACCATGAGACAAATAAAAGTTTATTGTTCAGAAATATGAAAGAGACTGACTGGAACAGGAGAAGCAACACGAAAGCCTCCTGGCTGCAGTTAGCAGTTAGTAAACCGAGTAAGAAACTCAGAAACATGATTTTAGCAGAAGGGAAACTCATACAACTTGGTATCCAAAACCAAAATCCATTGAAAGAATCCAAAATACAGTCTCCAAAGATCTCCGTACTCTGGACAGAAGTCTCAGGAGGAGCAAGCAGATTCTGTAAACTCAAAAGTAAAGGCATAGGTTGAAGGTTAGCAGGCAGGTGATGCTACAAAGACATGAAAGGAAGGGCTTGTGAGTCCAGAAACAAAAGTGTGAGAGAAACGTAGCAAACAGAAAGCCAGTAACGTGAGCAGAATGGATGGATCGCTGCAGAGAACTGGCAACTTTCTGGCGCATGGAGACATAACAGGCTTAAGGAGTGATGATACCAGGTGAGATGCATCTGTGTGACTGTAGGAGGCAGGCTGCAGGCTGCAGGGTGATACAATGACAACGCAGTCCAACCTATTCCACTCCATTAGCCACTAATATGAATGCATCCATGGAGTGGCAGTTTATTAAAAGTAATCTAGCTGTGCAAGCAAACCAATTGCATTGGATTTTCAGTTCAAATTAATTTGGTTCGGTTGTTAATAGATGTTTTTTGCTCCTTGGAAGTGTGTTTTCTGCTGCTGTTGTGATTCTGCTCACAACTAGATTTTAAGACGGTACATGAAACAGGAAACGATGTGACAGCAGTTCACTGAGTTACAGTTCAGAGGAGTTGGGGTTCAGTACTTTTACCAGCAGGATGAATTGCAGAAAGGGCTAATTTTTAAAGAATCTAGTCAAAAGAAAGCTGGAAGCAACATAAGCTTAATGACGTTTAGTTTACTTTTCAGCCCTCTTCCTTTGCTGCAATATTTGTTTAGAAACAGAATACGATTAAAGCTTCCTTACCAAACCCATCTGCTGGACCAACAAGGCCCCTTCCAAACCAATGACCCAGTCGTTATCCCACAGCGATGTTTAATCCATCATCTTACACCGAGGAGCACAAACAGAGTGGGGCTTTTCTGCAGCCGCCACCACCAGCCAGACAACACTTTCACAGAGCGGTGGTTAGAAGAATTAGTAAGAGTCGTGCACAGGTCGTGTGAGTGCACGCCGAATTCTGTGCTGTTTCCTTTCCTCTTCAGACAGACGGAGTGTGCATGGTTCTGTCCCGGGGGGGACCCTCTGACTGTGTGCAGGCTAGATGGAATAAAGTGGTGAGTGTGGTATGAAGGAACAGCAAAAATAGGAAGCAATAGTGGGCTGTGTTGTTCTTGCAATTTTTGTTCGTTAGCTGTTTATAGCCAAGTTTCAGATCTTGATTCACGGCATAGATGTGTTAGAAATTTGTCTCTGAGTTTTGGATGGGACCATTGGTGCAAAGCAACCCCACCCCCTTTCCCCTTGCCGAGCTGAGAGCTTGGAGCTAATGTAGTTTCTACATCACAAGTACAAGATTTTTGCAATAGCAATTTTGTGTCTGGTCCTGATTCACAACGATTTGAACAAAGAAATACTCAGAAATGCAATTTTGAGCTACATTTTCTTAATACATGTTGTCTATTATTAGGAAAATGTCACAAGAGCATGTTAAAAACACTAGTTTCATCAGTGGATCTTTAACTAACTCATGTGTGACATTCTTGTAAGGCTTTTTCATGGTTTGTCATAATAATTACGTCTACCCTTACCACACCCATCACGGTCCAGTTCGAGTCCGCAATAGACACCAGAGGGACCATCAGGTCTGCAGAGAGGATTATCGGTCCAACCTTCCCTCCACCCAGCACCTTTAGTAGTCTAGGGTCAGGAAGTGGGCTGGTAAAATCTCCACATAGAGCTCTCTACACCAAAACCACTTGTTTCTTCCCCCAAGCCTTCAGTCTGATGAACATTTGACCAGTCATAGAGTGTGAAACCACAAACTTTTAAACAGGCTTAAATTTTGTACATATATTTATTTTATCTATTAATTTTATTTTTTACACCTATTTATGCTTTGCCTTTTTTTGTCCATTACATTATCAAAGCCAAATTCCTTATATGTGCACTCATATGTGGCAAAAAAAGCTGAATCTTAAATTGTGTTTGTATTAGTCGTGTTTACCTGAAATAAAACATACTTTTTTTCCAGCATTATTACACAGCCACAAATCCACGCATGTGTCATTTAGTTTAAGAAAAGTTCATGTCAAAAACTTTGGTAGGTGTTCTGAATGTCGCTGTGGACTTAATGGAGCACAATTGTCGTGATTTGTAAAGGTAGCCTCCGTAAATCTTTCCTTAGAGCAAACGCTACTTCCCACCGGAACAAAAGTTTGACTAACAAAGAAAAAGCAAAAGGACTGAAAACCATTCAGAGAGAAATATGATGTCAAGAGGCTTGACAAATCCTTGATCTGGAGATGAATTCTTAATTTTCAAAAATAAAATACAAGGCTGACCAAAAAAAAAATCCTCCTGGAGTGTCACTGAAAATGATAACACAGCACATATCAACATTCACCTGACGTGAGAAAGAGTGCCATTATAATTTGCTGCGCTATCATTTCAGTCCAAACGCAGTGAAAGCAGTTTTCAACCTCAGGGCCTTGAGCTCGCTTGTTAGGATTTGCAGCTACGCCATGATTTACCTCACCACAATGTCAAGGTTGAACTCTTTTCACTTTTGGCTAATGTCTACCACCAAGAACAAACTGCAGTTTTTGTCTGAAATTTTCACATTTTTTACTACTTAAAGTATCATTCAAGGATTTGAATGTCTTTAACTTTTTATTTTTGCTGGGTGTCGGATGATGTCCACACCCTACAATTGGACTGAGAAGATGATAGACGCACTGGCAGGAGCTAATTCCGTGTTTCGAACGCCTCTGGACGCAGTTTCACATATCAGTAATCCAGTATGACCTTGGTCACTGGAGACCAGGGATTGTTGTCTTAGGTGCAGAATACTCACTTATATATAGAACATTGTAACAGATTTCACTTTGTCCATTAACAGATCATTTGACAGTGTAATTAAAAACATCTCACACTGATGAACCAATCAATTGGCGGTTGGTAAGATAAGCTTGGAGCAGTTTTGTCTCACAGTAGAGACCGTGGACGGTGTGTAGCCACGGCGGACAGGAAGCTGACATGAGACAACGCAATCAAAATCGGAGGTTGGAGGACACAACTACACACCCACACAAATTGTTTTCATCAGCCTTGCACTTATTATTTCAGCTGATTGGAGCCCTGTGGTAAAATATTAATGTGTGAGAAACAGAAGTTACTCATATCACTGATAAATAACCAATCAATTATTGATTTAGAGTCCTAGTATAAAATCTACTTTAAAATGTAGTATGAAATATTTATATCAAACGTACGTTAATATGTAAATCAGTTAGTGCACATTTTTGATTAAAAACATTTAAATCAGTGAAATGAAGATGCGAAAAAGACGAAATAAAGCAAAAAATATATTTTTTTAAATCCATAAAATGATATAACCCTTTACCATGAGATGTTGCAGGCAATACCTAAATAACACAAACTCTTCGACATAGAATAACTTTTCGACCGATACTACTTCCACACGTGGGTATGTGATGCAAGTTCAAGAAACCACATTCAGAGCGCAGTTTTAGCATCTGGTGCTGATCACTTTTGATCAATTTTCAAGTGGTGGCACTTCTGTAAATAAAAGGGACGCCATCCATCCATCCGTCACTACCAAATCAGAGTTTATGATTGATTAAAGTTCAATGGATGTCTGTTTTTTACTTTATTAAAAGGAAAAGTGAGAATTTTGATTACAGCATTTACTAATTTTTCCATGTGGTCTCTTTGTTTGCTTCTTTTCTCAGTCTTGTGTTCTCCTAAATGTGTTCACTAACATTTTTTGAAATGTTATGTTAGGTAGGGGGTTGATATTGATATTGAGATCCGGTGTGTGTGTGTATGTATGTGTATTATGCATACTTTATTTCCATATATACTGCTTCTGCTTGGTTTCTCAAGAGGCTTACCCTTCTATCTTAGTTCAAATGTGTAAATACAATAAAATAAAATACAGATTTTTATGCTTCTTTTATGGAGTGTTTATTAGCCTTTTCATGGTTTACTCAGAAGTTTACTGTTCAAGGCCTGAGAAGTTCAGAAGGCAGAAATGTATCTGTGTAGGGTAAAGGGGTGCTTGGGATTAATGGTCTTGGTCAAAAGTTGGTTTTTGGTGTCATGTTTTCCAATGGCCTGTAAGGGTCAAATCTGGGAACACCTCCTGCATGTTCCAAAATGAACTCAGACCATGTGTGAGAGCTGCAGAGAAAATGGTCTTAGATCTTCCAGCAAAATTGGTTAATTTAACCTCTTGGATGGTGTTTCTCACTTCTTAAAAGTAAGAAAGAGTGCTGAGACTAGTCTTTATTGATGAAGTGTTTTAAGACGGTAGCTTAGTTTACAACTAATTGAGTGAATGTGAGTTTAAAATGTAATTTAGGTTCAAGGCAGACACTAAGTTATTTGAGGAACTTTGTTTCCTCTAGAGGAGAAGAATCTAAAAAGTACCAATTTAGATTTAAGCCATCTGGGTTTATAGTATTTGTTTGAAATAGCATAGAAAAAAATTGGGTTTTATTCAAAATTAGCTTTTTTTGAGGTCAGCCAATGTTGAACTGAGTCGAAGTCATGCTGCAGGCAATCATTAATGTGTGTGATATTTGGCTTGGAGCAACAGATTACTGTATTATCAGCATAAAGATGAATGTTAAAGTGTGAGCTAGAATTTGGAAGGTATGAGAATGGAAAATAGGAGCAGTCCTAAGAGCCTTGAGGAACACCTTTATGGATACTAGCAAGGTCTGACTGAGAGCTTCTAAACGACACGCGCTAACTTTTTATAGAAACATAAGGTAAACCTTTATGAAAATAAAATCTTTCAGTAGAACCCCAAAACGGACATAAAAACTTGCTTAGTGACGCCTGAATGTGAGATTTTTGTTTTTTGTAAATTATTATTTTTTTTTTTAGGAAACTTTAGATTGTTACATTTTACAAAAGGTACTTTTTCCACTAATGGATAGAAAAGAGAAAAAAAGACAGTAAGACCCTGTTATGAATAATTGGACCATGCAAAATGCACACATTAACACAAGTCCAAAAAAAAAGAAAAGAAATCAGACAAATAAAAGAGAGTAAAATATCCAAGAACACTGTAGTTTAGGTGCGAGTCCTCGTTATCTATCAATCATAGCAACTCTATTGAGTCTCTATACAATTTAGGAACTTCACATCAGTCCTAAAAAAGTCTGATCTCAATTGTCGAATGTATTGTAGCCATTCTTTCCAGATAGAATTAAATGTATTAACTTCTAATCCAAAGTGAAGATATCAGTTTCTCCATAGAACTTGAGTTTTGAATGGAAAAGCCCAAAACGTGCATAGACTTTTCAGTGGATGTGGTCGCTTGAACGCTCATCACTGAGGGCGATGTGAACGTAGCATCAGCGTGAATTGGCTGAATCTGACATGGAGAAAAGGAGCTTTTTATATCAGCTTTGCACTGATATACAACACTTGACATAAAGCAGTACAAGGCTGTTTAACTCTGCTTCAGAATCCGCTTAAATAGAGTTGAATAGTTATGGTAGTAGGATGAAGGTCAACTCTGGAGCTAAAGCTGTTTAAGGGTTAATTGATCTTTAGTTGAATATTAAAGCATCAACTAATGGTTAATAGATACTTTTATCAATTATTTGTCAGTAATTTACAATAGAGGCTGCATGGTGGTGTAGTGGTTAGCACTCTCACTCGACAGTGAGACGGTCCTGGTTCAAACCCCTGTTGGATCCTTTCAATGTGGAGTTTGCATGTTCTCCGCGTGCATGCATGGATTTTCTCCAGGCACTCCGACTTCCTCTCACAGTCCAGAAACATTCTGCATAGGTTAATTGATCATTCTAATCTGTCCCTAGTGTGAACATGTGAGAGGTTGGCAGTCCATCCAGTCTGTATCGTGCTCACACCAAACAGTTGCTGGGAAATCCTACAATTGCAAATACGCTCAAATTGTTACATACAAACAAAAATATTAAAAAATAAAAATAAAAAAAGGAAGTGTAGCCTAACTAAACATACATTTCAATATTTGTTTCTGAATCACTCTAAAAAAAGGCAGTTTTGTGTCTTTTTCCTGAGTTTCTAAGTTGTACCTGAAATGAAGCAACATGGTTCACTGTTGTATTTTTGAAGCAATTCTTCTTGAAACTGTATTTTGAAGGAGTTTTGTGATTTGGTTTCTTTATTTGAGTGTTTTAGATTGAGCCATATTTTGATTTTTTCAATAAAACACATCTTTCCTTTGTTTTTGTTCTAAATTTTGACAGAGAAAATCTTGCACTCTTTTAAACTATAAGTACTTAAAAATATATATTTTTTGTATATTGTGTGGCAGACAGTTCCAATGTGCTCTATGCATTCATTTTAAAATACTTTGGTCAATTAATTTTTTTTTATTTCAACACTTTTAATTTACATTGGATGGATTTCTTTAGTTACCACTAGAGATAATTCATATTGCTTTTTTGTGTAGGATAAAAAGTCGTATAGTATATTTTACATGCATTTCCCCGAATTTGAATACAGTCATTTAAGTAGAATTTAGATATTGCATCTACTGTACATGCAAGCAAAAACATGAGTGAATTGTTTTTTCTTTCTTCTTTTATACCTTCGGGCATCAAGGGGTTAAATGAAATTCCCAGGCTGGTCCACTGTTCCAGTCCTCATCTTGCTCTAAGCTGCAGCTCATTCAGAAGCCACTCTCAATGGCTCTCAATTCAATATAGAACTGGTTAAAAAGTGCTGCTGGTTTATAAGCCACTTATTAGTGCGACAGCTAAATACTTGCTCACACAGATCTTTGTGTGAGTACACAAACCCAGCAGGGCTCTGAGATCTGCAGGAAGCGTTCAGCTTCAGAGTGTGATCCAAACAGGGTGACGCTGCTTTTAACTGCTATTCTGAGCATCAGTTTCACCGCCTTCCTCGTAGTCGTCTCGGATTTTCTACAGACTGTATCTATATTTAAAAGCAAACTCAAAACTTTGCTCTTTTATGATACCTTTCTTTAAAGTACAACTGCATTGTTAGTGTTTTTCTTTTAATAATGTTCCTGTTTTTTTCTTTTTTTTATGATTTTCCTGTGTGTTATACAAACTAGTGTATCTGTGCAAAGCACTTTAAAATGCTGTGTAAATAAGAGTAGCAGTATTTGCTTATTCTAAATGGAAAATTAAAAAAACAAAAATTGCTAATAAATATAAAGAAGTCCAGTGTTCAAGTATGTAATCAGATGAGGTTAGAATGATAAGGCAAGACAATAATAATAATAAAAAAACATCTAGTGCCTATTTTCTTTTTACTTTTTAATCCTTTAAAAAAAATATGAACTTTGTCTTTGTTTCTTATGGCTTTAAATTCACTTTTTTGTTCAAATATTCTAAAAGTTGCAGAAAAACAAATTTTCTTAATTCAGTTCCCTTTCATTTCCCCATGTAAAAAAAAAAAAATAGCAATATCTTTTGTTTTTTACGGAACTGAAAATAAATGAATAAATTAAATTTAAAGTTAAAGTTCCACTATTTGTCACGCACCTCGGTGTGTGAAATTTGTTCTCCGCATTTGACCCATCCCCTGGGGGAGCGGTGAGCTGCAGACACAGCCGCGCTCGGGAACCATTTGGTGGTTTAACCCCCCAGTCCATCTCCTTAGTGCTGAGTGTCAAGCAGGGAGGCACTGGGTCCCATTTTTTTAGAGTCTTTGGTATGACTCGGCCGGGATTTGAACCCACGACCTTCCAATCTCAGGGCGGACACTCTACCACAAGGCCACTGAGCTGGTGAAAAAAGCTCCAATTAAGGCAGCTTTGGAGCGAAGGTAGTTTGATGAATATTTGCATCAATAGGTGTCAAGAGGTTAAAAACTGTGCCACAACTTTTTTGTTCTACCTTGAAAACATACTAATTGTCTTCTGCTTTCAAAGGCCACTATGGCTTCTTTGAATGTATATGAATATAGTTTTCAAACCTTTCTACTCATCATTTGTCTGATGCTTTTGCATTTTATTTTGTGACTTTTATTATATTGGCAGTTATTGTTCAAGTATTTATACTAAACTTCTGATTTTCCATTGATTTGCCTGGACCTTGAATTTAATTTAATTTGACATGCATTTTTTTTCCGAAGTCTTAAATATTTGTGTTATTTAAGGTGGATTTTCACCCACAGAGATTTTATTTCCTACGTTTTATCTTCACAAATCTGATCACCACAGACGAACAATTGTTTTCATTAAATTCTTGGAATGCTGAGAGAAAAAAAAAAGTTTATGGCGTAAAAGATAAATTAAACTCTCGTTTTTGCCTTTCCCTCATACACCATCTTAAAAATGCTTTTAATTTGAAAATGAGCTGAAATGATTTAACAAACTGACCCTTTTAGTCAATTTTACATCATGTATTTCCTAAAACCCAACTGTATGCAATACTTTTGGTTATTACTTCTTTAACAAACAGTAAACACTTCTTTATTTAATGCAACTTTGGAGTTACTGGAGTTGGAGCAGAGTTTTCACAGATCCGTCGCTCAACTGACTAGAAGTGGAAAGCAAAAAGAAGCAATAAGCTCTATTCCCACTCGCAATTGTCTTTGTGCTCACCAGAAATGCGGCCTCATTTATACTTTAAATTAGCTCGCATAAAAAAACAATACTCCATGCTGGTGCGGCCCAAAGAGCCGGCGTGGCACTAAATCTTTTGAAGAGACTGTAAATAGGAATTAAGTGAGCCTGTCAAAAATTAAAAAAGCTCCCATCTGAAAAGAGAATCTCTGCTCCTTTTCTCCACCACTTCCTCTGTGTGTGAATGTGAGTGCTAAAGAATAAAACCACACACAATGCAATCCCTTGTCATAGCTATATGTAAAGTGTTGACACAAACTCCAACAATAAATAAAATATTAAAATGTGGGAGTACTCTTCTTTGATGAAAATTGTGTTTTTAACATGTTCTTGTGGCATTTTCTGATGATGGGGACATATATAAAGAAAATTACAATTAAGAAATTGCATTTCTGAGTATTTCTTTATTTCATTTTTTGTGAATCAAGAGCAGACAAAAAAAATGCCTTTGGAAAAACTTGTGGGTGTGATGTAAAGGTTTCAGGGGCTGTAAGCTAGCAGGAGAAAGTTTAAACAGATGGATAATCGGAAGTGAGAGCGGGCTTACTGCACACTCAACTCACAGGAAAATTGCTGAAACTCCTGCCGCTTTGCAGAAACTATGTCCTAGAAAACAACACTTTTTAAAAAATAATTTGGGCAAAAAAATGTAAAAAGGAGCAATAATATTTGAGTAAATAATCCAAAACAACATTGATGTATAGGTTTGTTGCATCAACTAAAAAGACATTTAATTTGTAAGTTTCATGCAGCAAATGTTTGCATTTGTCTGTCAGGAAACACAGATTTCGGCCTTCCCAATTGTTCTAAATATTAGACATGTCTGAGCCGTCGCATAGATATCTAATTGCAGCCACTCCTATCCTAAGGCTATTGGCTGGAACAACTTTTATGAACTAGTCTCTTATGAAAAATGAATCTAAACATTTTGCAAATCCTCATTAGACAGGTGAAGGGGCCGGGTTGATGTCTAATCTCTCTGCAAAGGTTTGTTCATTTGCATGCCGGCGGTCATGACAGCCTCCCTCATCAGCAGAGTAAAGGCAGCATTAGTTAGGTCACATTTTCGCGAGCACAAGTAATAAGCCATGTCTCGCGGTTTTGTTTTTATGAGCGTCACTGCCCTGTCTTATGCTAAATAAAATATTTGTCTGAAGCAGAGTCTTTGCTTTGACAGAGAAAAGATTACATCAGTTTAGCCTCGTGGCCCAAATCCCAGCAGAGATGCTAATTTTGTTTTTGTTGAACGCTCACGCTTTTTGTTCTGCTCTTTCAAGTGTAGTTCTCATTGAGGGACGGAGAAGCTGAATAGTTCTGTTTCATGGTGTGTGACCCAACTTCTCCTAATGCACCCCCCCCCCCCACCCCACAACCACATGTTGTGCTGCATGTTTATTATTTATGGTGACATGCAAAGCTACTTCTGCTGCAGCCTTGCTCAAGTGTAAATAATGCAGAGGGCTCAAAGTTGCAGTTCTTTCTTTTTTTTTTTCAAAGGTATTATTGCACTTTTAGGAGGTGAAGCATAATGTTGTCTGGCTGTAGCTGCCATTTAAAGTTTGGCACATAGCTAAAGAGGGGTAATGAGATCTAAAGGAACATGTGGCCCAACCAATCCTTAGACTTTGTGACTTAGAAGTAGTGCTGGGCGATATGACGATACATATCAGGTGGGTGATATGATAATACATATTGCGATGGGGATATGACAATACATATCTTGTGCACGATATGACGATACATATCGTGTGGGTGATATGACGATACATATCGTGTGGGTGATGTGACAATACATATTGTGATGGGGATATGATGATACATATTGTGATGAGGATATGACGATACATATTGTGATGGGGATATGACGATACATATTGTGATGGGGATATGACGATACATATTGTGATGAGGATATGACGATACATATCGTGTGGGTGATATGACGATACATATCGTGTGGGTGATATGACGATACATATCGTGTGGGTGATATGACGATACATATCGTGTGGGCGATATGACGATACATATTGTGATGAGGATATGACGATACATATTGTGATGAGGATATGACGATACATATTGTGATGGGGATATGACGATACATATTGTGATGAGGATATGACGATACATATCGTGTGGGTGATATGACGATACATATCGTGTGGGTGATATGACGATACATATTGTGATGAGGATATGACGATACATATTGTGATGGGGATATGACGATACATATTGTGATGGGGATATGACGATACATATCGTGTGGGTGATATGACGATACGTATCGTGTGGGCGATATGTCAATACATATTTTGATGGCGATATGATGATATATTGTGATGGGGATATGACGATACATATTGTGATGGGGATATGATGATACATATTATGTGGGCGATAGAAAAGTATCTATCATGCCATTTCTCTTCTATTGTTTATATCGTTTCTAACCTAATTTGATAAATTATTATGCCAAATATATCATTAAATAGCCTGAGACAATTGCGTAGATATTGCCTCGTCAGTGATACACAAAAAATGTAAATAAGTGGCTGGAAAAAAAAATCTGTTAATTTGTGAAACCCGAATAAAGAAATGCAAATTGGCAGAAAACACTGTATTCAGTTATCTGTAACTTAAAATAGTCAGAAAAGTAAGCTATGACATTTTTTTCTCAGAGAATAACAAAAAAATACACTTTTTTTTCTCGAATAGCATGATATATATTGTTATTGTGATTTAAAATAATTTATATTGTGATATAATTTTTTTTTCTGGCTCTACTTAGAAGCATCACACATTTTCATTATCCCTTCTAATTCTGATATTGCTTTTGGATCACATTTTTTTCTAGTAGTGGCTTGTTGAACTACTAAATTTAAACTAAAATTAAAAAAATTACAAGTGTGTCCTATATCTTCTAAAATACAGGACACAGTATTTGGACAAAAAAAATGTGTGAATCTTCACATTTATTACAAGCAAAGAAAATAGGAGTCCTGTGATACCATGAAGATTCATATTCAATAGGATTATATTTTCTGCGCTGGAAATAACATTATCTTGCCATTTTACAACAGATCCAGCAGTTCATCTTATTTATGCTTTTGTAAGCAATACAGTAAATGCTTACCTCTAAACAGAAAAAAATCTGCTGCAAAACTAATATACCTGCAGTAATTTTTATATCTGCAGCTCTTGCAGCATTAATGCGGTGCTCTATTGTCATTCCCATTCATTTTACCAGTTGACTAGAAGCTGATTACTTCTTGTGGCTAGATCTGAATATGACGAATGAACCTTTTTGGAGCTCTAATCCATATAGTTTAATGGAAAAAAATGGATAAATGGTCAACGTGCTGTGAGATGCAGAACAACCACTTTAACATGGATGCATAAAGTAGGTCAGCCAAAGTTTTGCTTCACTGAATATGAAGAGTCAGAAAAGAGGGAGGCTAAGATATGCACATATTTATTGTATTTAGGATGAGAAAAACTAAATATATTTTCCTTTAATGGGAAATTCAATTTTACTGTGTTGTTCCAAAGAATTCCATTCCCAAAAAATCTAAATGTCTCGTGTGATATCGCAGCTCTATTCTGATATATATAAGACATGATGTCATAGAATTCCAGACATGTACAAACTAAATGAAAAATTTCTCCCCCAGGATCAATTTTCAAATTAATTGGTCAAAGTCTCACCTGGTTTAACTTGAAACCTGGATTCAATAGGCACGCATTTTTATGGAGAACCTAAAAACGGTTGTGAAAACTTGCATTAACGCTAAAGACTTGATTGCGGAAGCCTTTTAGATAGACTTTTCATTGAAAATGGCTGCCAAAACACGACTTGCAGAGGGCGATTTGAACGTAGCTTTGCAGACAACCTTCTTTGACACCGTCAGATGTTTGCACCGGCACATACTATCACATTTATCCAAAGGTTTGACAAAGATGCGCATTCCCTTTTTTTTTTTTTTTTTTTGTGGTTTGGTTCTATATTTAGAGTGATCTAACTTGATGTTGTCTCTTTTGTCTTCAGTGTCACAGCATAAAAGATGAGTAGCAAAATAACAAACAATAAAATACCACCTTCATGTCTGGTAAAGCAGACTTATGTGGGACACCTACACAAAGATTATTCAGCCTTTTGTCACACTTTTTTGTACGTTTGTTGTTTTTGATTTGGCATCACGTACAATAATATATCTTCATTGTAGGAAAACAAACAAGTAGTTGTGTAAACTGCTTCCCTCTCTCAACATCCTCAAGCAAACAGTATGGCTGTCTTTTACATCTTTCTTTTTATTCTTGCAGACACTTGTCACACCCAAAACCTCCCATATGTTCCAAATTTTGATCCTGTTTAAAGACACACTCCAACATGTTCTTGTAGCATTTTTTCTCATAATGCATGCTGAATTAACGATTAAAACTGCATTTCTGAGTATTTCTTAATTCAAATCAGATGAAAACCGGACGCTTGAAAATGCTTAGACTAATGACGCAGCTACTAAAATGGGCGTGCCAAAGTCTCTTGCGTGCACCCTGGCTCGCTCACACTTAGGTGTGCGAGACATGATGAGCGTTCAACTAGTACTGTAGCGAAATGTCATTCTGGCTCAAAACTGTATTTATCCAATATTTCTTGCTGTTATTTTTGAACAGGGAAGAGGAAAGAGGCTCTGCAGTGTCAACAGTCCCGCCCACAACCCAGAATAGTTTCTAATGAGCTGCTGCCACTGTTCAGAAAATATGTCTTAAAAATGAAAAAGGCTCTTTTAATTTTGACTAAAAATGGCATAATCATAATTAAAAGATCCCTGGGAAGTATAAAAATATTGCAACATTAATAATAAGATTTACAAGAAAAAATGTGGTGGAAGTGGGATTTTAGAGTCCTCCACCTTCTAAACTTCTGCTCCCTGTAACCTCATAAAGTTCCATTTTCAAAGTCTTTAGTAGATGATCATGAATTTGAACCCTCGGCATTGGAGAGCACATTGTTACAGTCAGGTGAGCTTTACAAAGCAGTGATTGCAGAGTATCTTGAAGACTTTATCTTATAAGAAAACCATTTAAGTATTTAAAATATAGTATGGACATTTTTATTTTCTTTCTTGGTCCCATTTTTATTTTTTACTTTAGATTGAAATCCTGTGTGTTTGACTGGTGGGTGTTTCTGAGTATTTGTAGGAATGAGCTTTGTATTGATGTTATAATGAAAAATATTTTACATGCATTGAGACAAATGCTTTTGAATCTGATAACTGGATGCAAAAAAAAAAAAACTGTTAATACATTTACAAAGGATATAGCTTATACAAACCCTTTGGCCTTCAGCTTTATTATCATAAGGACTCATTTTCTTTCAGTTCCATTTTTAAGCACTTTTTTTCAACCTTTATTTCCTTTAATTCTCTGAGTTTTTACATCTTTTATTGTACATGTAAAGATCTGAGTTCTTTTAATGCTACAGTGGCTTACATTCCATTAAAGAAGCAGAATCCGTCTTTTTCTGTGGCAGAGACATTGTTGGATGAAATAAAGCCTGAAGATCCACTTAAAATTACTTTAATCTTATTAGGGCTTGCAGCTGCCTCTCACAATCAGTTTATGTCACAACACTTTTCAAGGTTTTTTTTAGATTCTTTTGAGTTTGCACAGCGCACTAAAAGCCATTGGTAAGAAGAATGAGTAGATTCAAAAGTAACAGCAGAAATCATTTTTCAAAAATCATCTGGAAAATTGTCATATCTCTGTATTTGAAATAGAAAACACATTTCTAAGTTTTTTTAAATGTTATGTTGAGCTATGGTTATTGAAAAAGAATGTAACTTGTACATTTATTGAGGGAAGACCTTTAAAAATATTTTCGAAATGTACATGTATCTTTTTATATATTATATTACACAATGTGTCTAACAAATGCTCACATTTAACCAAAAAGTAATTAACAATGCCAACACACAACCCCAGTATTCACAATTTCTTTAGATCTAACTTAGTGATTTTTTTCAATAATTTTTAATCTGTTCATTTTGAATACGAATGTGACTTTTCTGTGTGGGACAAGTTTTGTCCTGACTCTCAAGAATTAAATGTAAATAATCACTTTCAAGTTTAGCTTATTCTACTTTTCTCAGTCAACACAAAAAAATATTTAAGCACAAAGTTTATTGCCTGCAGGCACAAAAACTGAAAATAATTTTAATAAAGGCAGAAAAAATGATAACATGTTTAAAAATCATGCTGAGCTTGCAGATTTGGGTTTTTTTTTCAGAACCCTCATTTTTTAGCATTGCTACTAGTTGAGATGGTAATCAATCATGCCAAAACAGCTTTGAGTGTTATCGAATTTGCATGTTTCAAAACCCACAAACAGTGCGAGGTAGCCCCTGCGAACCTCTACATTTTCGTTGATGAGGAAGAAAGAGACCAAAAAAATTGTTTTTTAAAAACTAGCTAACAATTATAATCACGTTAGGGTCTGATGTGTCGAAATATGGAGCAGAGACCCAGTGATGTACATCGTTTTAAATTTAAGTCTCTTTGCTTATTCTAAAAACAATGTGTCCTTGTTACATTTTGAACATTTAACCCATCGAACTGGTAAATACTGGAGGACATTAGGAGTTTGTGATTCATTTTAACAACGATTCAATTCATATCATAATTTCTGGTGGCTGATATGATTTGTAGTCGCCTAAAATCGATCCATGACATCTGTAGCCAAAAATTCCACCAGTGTGACTCAGATAAATACCTGGTACTGAACAGTAAAGGTGAACTTTTCCAGATTCCTTGTATTTTTTGCAAGATAGTAAAGTGTAAATTAAATGTGTATAAACAAAGAATTAAACAAGAATTAATAGAAAATCCATTCATATTTTAGTTTGACAAAGTTCTGTTGTTTTTTCACATCAAAATAATACAAATTGAACATTATTAGAACCTTCTACCACACTGTATCATCACATCTTTGTAAAATTCAGTGTATTGGACTTTAATGATGGATTGATATGGCTGCGCGGTGGCGCAGTGGTTAGCGCACTTGCCTCACAGCGAGAAGGCCCCGGTTCGAATCCCGGCTGGGACCTTTCTGTGTGGAGTTTGCATGTTCTCCCCGTGCATGCGTGGGTTTTCACCGGGGACTCCGGCTTCCTCCCACCGTCCAAAAACATGCTTCATAGGTTAATTGGTGACTCTAAATTGCCCCTAGGTGTGGATGTATGAGCGAATGGGTGTGTGATTGAGGCCCTGCGACAGACTGGCGACCTGTCCAGGGTGTACCCCGCCTTCGCCCTTCAGCAGCCGGGATAGGCTCCGGCACCCCTGCGACCCCGAAAGGGACACAGCGGTCAGGAAAATGGATGGATGATGGATTGATATTTGTTTGTTGCCATCACATGTGTGCTGTCAGCTGTGATGGTTCTTTTTACATTACAGTAAAACAACCCTACCATGTTTCAATCCAAATGGTATTTTCCAATATTGATATAATTGATTCATTTCATTTTGGAAAGATTTTCTAATGGAATAGGTTGATTTTGTTTTGTTTTTTTATTAATATCTTGCTTCAGACAAAGCAACCTGAATTGTAGGGATATAAATCGATTTATCAATTAATCTTTACACATCTATATGACCTGGAGGACATGAAAACTTAAAACATACCAACTTAAAAGAAATGTTGAAATGTTTTAATCTTCATAATAGACTTTTAATAAAGAATATATGTGAACCTTATAGATATAATGCCAATGAATTGTATCTATTAAATCTAAAACTATTTGCAAAAATGTCAAAAAGATGCAAAACAAGAGAGTTTTCAAAGACAAACTAATACATGTAAAAACATAATTTAACAATTCTGTTAATGCTAGAATATCTAGACTCAAAGATACATTATGTTCATAATCGTGTAGTGAGGAGACAATGTTTTCACATTGCTGCTTTGACAAGTCAAATGAGGCCACATGCAGAATTTTGGCTCATAAATATGAATGATACTTTACAGTAAGTTAGGAACTTCCTTTGCTTCCTAAATTCTCAGCCAGCCCTACTTGTGATGCTTGAGCGGAGACGTGCAGAATTCTGTTTGTATATGCACAAAAACATGACAGAAAAAGAGGAAGTGTTTTGGTTGTACACGCTTCCAGCTGAAACCTGCAGTGCCTGACTCATCCTTTGTTCCCCCCGAATCTTGGGCAGTGTCATCATGCAGCAGGACAGCTATCTTTACCCTGCTGTGGTGTAGCGCGTGTCCGGTGGCTCAGAACATGCTGTGAGGATTCAGGATGAGTCAGAAGCGAGTAGACCTGGCTAAACCTCAACGGTAAAGGAGATAGAGAGATAAAGGCAGGGAGAGATAGGCGGAGTAGCCAAGTGTGTCAGAGGACTGCTGCTTCGCTGAAGGAGTCCTCTGCCTCTGCACCTGAGGGGAATTTTCCTAACAAGTCTGAGCCTAATGTTGGCTGCTGGAACTAAGCACTCGGCCTTCTCTGGCCTGCCACTTCCACAATGACACCGCGCCGAACCTGGTGGGGAGCAAAAGCTGGAACACAGCCACCATCATCTACCCGTGCCCTCTAAATTTACCGCTGTTTTTACATCACTCTAATTTTCACAGCCTCCGGTTGCCACAGTGGGAGCCTTTGAGTCACATTGTGGGAAGTTATTGAACAAAGAAAACTAATGAAATTAGGTTTTTCACACAATTGAAAGACGTTTTTCCCCCACATGCTATCTCTTTTTCCTTGTTAAATTATAAATTAAGGCAATCAAATTAACATTTGAAAAGAACTTAACACCTTTTTGTGCTTTGTTCTTAAACAAAGTCGCAAACAAGAGCAGACAGGGCAGTAAAGGGACGATTTGATGCTTAGCTCTCTTCACTGCAGGGACCTGCACGGTGGCTGAGTGGTGTTACGAGAGAATTTGCTGACGTGGTTCACTTGATCCCATACAGGAAAGGGTCCCTGCAAACAGACACACTTGTCCCTCTGATGATAGAATCCCTTTTATCCTGAAATTAGATTTCCCAAGAGGATGGCAGCAGACATATCGAGACAATGAATAGTTAAGTGGATGTTGATGAGGGAGTATCAACCAATTTCTCCCTCTGAGGTTGGGAAAAACTGAAGCCCCTCTGTAAACACGAGTCGGCAGCCCAACATTATAGATTGTTTTTTGTTAGTGTTGCCATGTTTTTCTTTTGTTATCCCTCTTTTGCCAATATATAAAAGTTTGTTACATGTGAGGGCTGCTGTTTCGTTCGTCACAACTGTCCCTACGAATGAAAACAGCTTATCTGCAGGCAAAAAAAAGGTCAAACTAGTGCGTGAAATGTAGGTGACACACCCAAAATATCAAAATGGTTGAACAGTCGGTGAACCCGTAGAGCAAAAATGTTAATTTTTTAAACTTATACAACACCTTAACTTTAAAGACTTTTGGAACATACATGTACATGATATATATATATTTTATTCTTTTCAGTGGAGACCTTCATTAAGCCATTTGGTCTTTCTCTCCCTGCACTGTACTTGACTTTCTTTTTATGAATCATCGTTAAGTATTTTAGTTGTGCTGAACAATAAAGACTACAGACTTATACAACATGTAAGGGTAAGTGAGGGTGAAGTAGGTAAGCTGCATTCATGTTGTATTTTTCCTTTAGTTAAATCCTGCGCTTTGAACAGTAGGCTTGTTCAAGTGATAAGTGTGCGCTCCTTGCACAGCTCTTGTGTGCAGTCAGACTCTTAGAAATAAGAAAATTATAGGCCAGATTGAAAAAAAAGTGTTTGGGGGGCCGGGCAAAAAGTGGAAGTGGGCCGGATCCGGCCCATGGGCCATAGTTTGTGGAGCCCCGGTTTAGACAACAATGAAAGGATAGTCGGACTAATGTGGGACAGTAACTCGTCAAACTGGGTCAACAGAGACAGGGAAGTACCACTTAAAGCGACTGTCTTTCAGATGCAGCTCCTGCAGTCGACGGGGAACTTCACCGTACTGGGAAAATCTCAGAATGATCTGATGAACCCAGACATGGAGATGTGATTGATTTAAAATAAATAAACCTGACCTCTCAACATCATCCATGTCTTCTGCGCATTGTAAATAAGATATAAAATCAAAGAATTCTATGTTCCATGTGTGTGCACATTTGTCTACCCAAAAGAAGTAGTTCATAAACTTGGGATAAGAGAATTTGGAGACCCTAAAACTACTGTAAAAGACAAAATAAAAACAATATTGGACAGAAATCCAACTTCTTGAATGCAAAAGATGCAGACATATGGGATGTGGAACAGTTTAATACTTTTTGCAGGAGTCTCAGACTTCAGACCTCGAGGGCCGATTTCCTGCTTCCTACCTTACCCTTGCTGATACCTGGATCAGGTGTGTTTGGCCAATAAGGAGCTTTAATGCAGGTTAGTTGGAAAACACGGAGGCCACTAACCCTCGAGGCCTGAAGTTTGAGTCTTAAGGATAAAAAACAAATGAACAAAAAAAGCAACTAAATCAAACTCTTTTGAATGCTGTTACATTTACATACTTGTCAGCATCTTTCACAACCTGCCAGCTGAGCCATTTGCTGCAGTGGTAATCATGCATTTGATTACAGGCTTGCTCTATTCCCTAAGAACTTATAATTTTGTCAGGTAATCGGTCCTGCAAAGTTAAAGCTGTGCTTGACAGGCTGAGATGCTCATCTGTCACTGGTTGGGTGATTTTCCCCATTGCAGTCAGCTGGATAATGAAAAATCTTTTCCTTCTTCTAGTTATCTGCGGGATTGCTTGGGATTTGCGAGAACAAAACATGCTTGGAGCAAATTCCATCATTTTATGGAAATGGCCATTCCCTCAATCCATTCATCTGGGGATTTAAGTTGCATGATTTCTCCTCATGCTGTCATTACAATCCTTTTGTCAACCACTCACTCCAGCTGCCGTTTGGATCGGCGGCGCCTCTGTTTTCTGCATTTCAACTCCTCATTATTGTCAGGAGAGATGTTTTAAAAAAAGAACAGGACTCCGTGTCACAGTTCTACAGGAGAAGACGGCAAAGGAATGAAATATTACCGGCACAAAGACGTCTGTAAGCATCCATTTTATCCCAGAATAACTGCAGGAGAGCAGCAGATTTCAAGTAATTCACATCTGAAAGTAAAGTCTTCCCTTAAACATCCTATAATCCTCAAAAATAACAATGTTTCATCAATTTTGCCCTCTGGTTTTTATATGCTGTGAGAGCTGATGTATTTTACACAGCCTTGAAGGCTTCGAATCAGATCAAGTTCAGCTGAAGTACAGTAAAGAATTCATAATGGAGCCTTAACACATTGCTGCATTGAACTATTAAATTAAGGCCCGTCAACATTGTGACTGTGGGGCATTGACTCCCTCAGGTCGGCTGGTCTTCGTGAACGCATTTCCTGATTTAAAGCCCCTTTCCTGAAGCCCTGCAGGGAGCAGTTTCTCCAATCGTATTTAAGATAAAACAGTTTGAAGTGAACACTCCTCATGCTTGTTCCTGCACTAAGTGAACTAAACAAAACCAACAAATTCTGCAAAGCAGGGACATACTTTTGTATTTATGAAAATGAAAAGTACCACTTGAATAACAACAGCCATAGAACAGTTTAAAACTGCCTGTTTTCTAAAAAGTTTGTCATTTATTTTTGGTATTTTATGTATATTTGCAGGAAAATTTTGACAACAGAAACTCAGAATAAAGCGTTAAATATTCTACAAAAAACTGCAAGAAAAATGTATTCTTACTTAAAAGACTTCTATGAATAAAGTTGTTTTTATTTAGAAGGAAAAAAAGTAAAGTAAACATAATTACAAAGTGCTTTACAAACAAAGTTTGATTTGAACATACAGTATGTTAAGTAAATAGTTGGCTACGGAGAGTATAAAGACATTTATTCATCATATTTTATAATCAGGATTTTTTTTCGCTGACTTTTTTAAAAATTATTTTCATTTTTATTTAAAGAGTAACTAAACCCTAAATCGACTTTTTTGACTGTTGACCTCTATAAATGGGGCTTTGAATGTGCTGTCTGTTGGTCATTCTCAAATTTTGATAAATTAAAGTAAATGTGTTTAATTTTTGAAAATATAGTCAAAACCCGTATGTGTCCTGCCCTCTGCAGGTTGAATTAATGTATTACGGTTGAATTTTCTGATTGGTCAAACCATGTAATTTTCAGGAGTCTGACGTCATGTTCTGCAGCTCCAGTAATGATAATAGTCCTGCCCCTAAGCCCCACCCCTATAACAGGAAAGCAAAAGTATTGGCAGATATTTGGTAATTGTTTGTTGGACACACATACAAATGCATTTTTTTAAAGGACATTTAGATTCGTATCAACATCGAATTGCTTGAATTTTTAATCAGGGACTCGGATTTGGTAGTGAAGTATAGATGGTGCCCCTTTTAATTCACGGACGTTTGAAAATTAATAATAGAGGAGAAATTTAGAATTAAGGTTTGTGCCTGACTGGAATTCTACGACTCTAAGTTTTGTATAATTAACAGTATAGAGCTATGAAAAAAAACTTCTGGAACAAGATTGGTGAGATTTGCACCACTTTGACACCAAGCCTCTTACAGCTGTAGGTAGCAGACATAAAGTAGTAAACAGTGGAAAAATAAAAAGGAGAAGAAGCCCCTCCTTGCTTGTGCAGTGTGAACACCATAGGCAAAAAACACATTTTTGAACGGCAGATACCCAGTATACTTTAGAAGCAGGGTTTTTGTTTTTTCAAACCCACAATAAAATACTTTCCAATGATCTAAGTCTTTTTTCTCTCTAGTAAGCATCACCACAACAAGCAAACATGAATTTAGTTCATAAAGACAGTGCAGGCATGTGTCACATAAAATAAAATGTGTCTAAACCTTACTGTACGCCATCCTCTGAATTTAAAATGTACTGAACTGGACAGATTTGCCAGCTTTCAGTGGAGCTTGTAATTATGCCCATGTTTTCTGTGTCAGTCAGTGTAATAACTGCATGTAGTTGAGGGAATGTGCTGCTCCAGGCAAGACGACTGGAGCACCACCAAGCGTGTGTCATATTTAGATAAGGAACAAACAAAAACAGCAAACTTAAGCAACAACCCTGGTTTTGTTTTGCCCTCCAACCACAGCAGCCGCCTCGCGCTTGTCCATTGTATCATGTATCAGCTGTAAACACACTTCCCTGTCTTATTGGTCCATTGAATCACTGCTGCACCGAATACAAGAGGCTCAAGGGGAAGTGGTAAATACTCCACATTTGTATCGCACCTTTTAACCTTCTCCAGGTGCTTCAAAGCTTTTTTTCTTCCACACATACCTGCATTCATGCAGGTGTTTCTATCGTTTATTCTGTACGTTCACACTATTGCATTTCATGCAACCAATTTGACATCTTTTGAGCCATGTCAGCTCCTTATGTTGTGCTAAAAAAAAATGCATTAAAAAAAAGCTTTATATCAAAATGAGCAGTTGTGAGAGTCACTAACAACACAAAGAGCAGAGGATCAAAGGATGCAAAGAGCCCTATTTCCCTGCTGTTGCTATGCAACACAAAGTGGTCCCTTCACACATGAAATACAGATTCTCACATCGCTTTGTGAGGAGGATAAAGTTTTAAGAAATAATAGCAAACTGGCTTCCTTATCAGATGAGCAGCTGTGGATAATTCAGGCTTTGTGTGAAAACTATATTTAGTGGGCGACCGTTTCCGGAGCAGTCACCCAGTGAAGTGTTTTAGAAGGTGTTGATGCATCATTTAGCTCTTGTGGGGTTCACAGTGCAGTCAGCCTTCAGCACCGCGCCACTAATAAATGGTGTTGTCTGGTAAGATTTGAAGGAAATGTACTGTAACACGTCTGGGTGGGTTTTGCTGTCAAATGCGTTTTCCACTTCCTGCATGGCACAAGCCACAAGCCTGACTGGTGGCATCATCGTCATCATCACAGAGGTGAAGGTGCACAGTTGCTGTTGCTTGGTGGCCTTTTGAGAGCCTTCGGGATTTGGACTGAGGACTTAAAGTTGCAGAGAGGGGCTGAACTTTTTTGTCTGAATTCTGCTTCTTTTTGTGGTATTTGTTTTGCCAACCTCCGATTTAGGGTTGTACAGGTTAACAGAATCTGTCCTTTTGCTTGGAACAACAGGGTCAGAAACACTTCAAGGTTAGAGTTTATAGCAGCCTTTGTTGCCGAAATACTAAACATTTGACACCATGAAAATGTATTCATCCCCAACTGTTTACACACTAAGGCTATCAATGGCAGTTAGGCACTTTTTTAATTGCAAAATCCTTTAAAATATTTGTGTTGTGAAGCTATGTTCACACTGGCCTCGGTAACACACATTCAAGTGGCCACGTCCAATGAAAAGTCTATGTAAATGCGTGTAAAACTCTCGCATTCACGCACCGTAATGTCAGTTTTTAAGTATTTTTTCGAGCTCTACGTATAAAAGATGCAGTGTTGATAGTTAAACAAGTCGAACTTTGACCAATCAGCTACTTTGGTAGTGCTGTAGGGATAGCGTCTTTTTGGAATTGCCACAAAAATTGAACTAATTGATATGTAGTGCAGCATGCTGTCACCGTAACATGGCTGAGCTGGCACTGACCTCTCCTGCAATGGCAAAGAAAAGCTAAATATATGCCGATCATCACGATAGGTTAAACAAGACATTAGTTCAGAGAGAGGGTTCACCCTCTTACCACTTGTTTTTGTCCAGATGATGAAAGAAAAGTTTGTTTCAAAGAAACCTGTGCAGTGATATAGAACATCTGGAACTTCCTTTTTAGGTGTGGTTTATCACTGTGGTATATCACCTTTTAATCCACACCCACAGCCAATCAGAATCGAGTATTCATGCAGACCTTAGAGTAAATGCATATTAAAAAATAAAGTGTGATGGGTCAAGTTAATGAATTTTTGGATGAAAAATTCAGTCGGTGTGCAAATATGGCTTTTTTCCTCTTTTCTGTGATTTTTTTTTTCCAACTGAAAACATTTCAATATTCCAGCATTTCAATGGCCGTACTCACATTTGTTCAAATGAGTGGGCCTTGAAAATGTTACTTTTGTAAATGAACTGTCATAAAGCGGCATCAGCGAGCAGGCACAGTCACAAAGCATCAGGGAATTCAGGGTCCAAGCAGCCCAAAATTAATCGAAAGCCGCAGCTTTTCAAGAGAGAGCTGAATAATTAAACAGCCGTGAGAGCACACTCATGGCTGCACTTACTGTAGCTAGTCCACTCATTAAATATACACTCGGCCCTTACATTCTAGGTTTGTGCAGTAACTGTGACTTAAGTTTTCCAGACCACAGAGTTCATTTATAAAAAAGAGCTCTTAAGTTTTACCAAACTGAGTGGACCGCAACATTAAATTAGCGATAGTCACGCCGATCGCCACATGCACATAAAAATATGTCCCGTTTACCTGTTCAGAGTGGTTTGTGATGAGCCACCTGGTCTCGGTGGCACATCAGCCAGCTGGAATCATTTCCCTGTTAAGCAGCTCCAGAACGCCACCTGAACACCGGCGGGCCCTCGACTGAAAGTTTGTTTAATGTTGGAATAAAACCTGGCATTCCACAGGCCCGGTGAAAAATGTGCAATCACCTAGCAAATGCTAAACATTTAATTTTCAACCAGTACAACAGCGCGCTCAGAAATTTCAATTATTTCTGAAGTTCAGCTGTCACAGCAAATACATGAGTTCTCCCCTGTTCTTGTTGGAACTGCAAACATAAACATAAATAATTTAATAAGCTAAAGGTAAACACATTGTTTACCAGCAATTGAAGTTAAAAATAAAGTTTGATCGGGCACGTAAAAAGACGGTGAGAGCGTCTAATTAGCTCATCTTTCTTGTCTCTACGAGATACACAGACTGACCTCTCACATAAGAGCAGACTTGAAGCATTGCCTTGTTTACAGAGGAAAACAATGAGGCTGAAACCAGACTTGAAGAAAGCCTTTCTGTTTGCTCACCAGTTGCTTTGGGTCGAGGCAAAGTCGATCAAAATCAGCGATGGAGTGTGAAACAGACTTTTCTTTACGCTCAGTCTCAATTAAAAATCATTTCATGCTATAGTTTTTTTTAACCTTTCCTGTGATGTTGCAGCAGCTTTAGAAACATCACCTTCAATAGCAAATGGAAGAACTCTCCAGTTTATTAGTGATATTTAATGATATTAGATATATTTATTTAGTGATATTATGGCAAAGAGCTGTACCAGAGAACTGTTTAACGTTTTCCTTTGTCTAAAATGGAATATGATTTTTTTTTATATCTCGATATAATTGTTTTTTCATATTAGGCGATAACGATATATATCACGATATATATCGTCAAATTTGAACGCTCTGCAGCTCAAAGCAGAAATGTGTGAGCATCAGCAGCTTGTTTAGATTTAAATATTTATTTCCAATCATACTTTCAAAATAACAGATGCACTGAAAATCATGCGACGGGGCGGGGAAGGTTCAGCACAACATCTGACACAGGTTGCAGTTTTTTGTGTGACACCTGATTCAATTCTATTATTACATTAAAAAAATTTTTTGTGAATGTCCAAGAAAATAATTTTGTTGTATTTATCGGCCATGTCCGGTAAGTGAAAATATTGTCCGACAAAAAAACTAGTCCGTTTATATCACAAAACAGCTGTTTAGCATTAGCATCATGCTAATTTTCCAAATCAGTCACCTAATCGACACTTTTATCAAACTTTTTGTTGCAGCCATAAGCCCAGCAGGTTTGTCTTTCAGTTCTGACTGAATCTCCTTAAAAATCACTGGATGTTCTGCTTTATCAGATGAAAATAAACATTACACAGAGAAGATTAGCGAAAATGTTGCGTGTGTCTCGTGAGCATTTGTTTACCTTGTACGCAAACGATAAAAGTGGAGAGGTTAAAAAAAAAATGCCAAAATCAGAGCTAATAAGTGTAAAAAAATAAATGCAAGCATTACTCTCTACTCTCTAACTTTTGCTTGCCAAAAAGGAGAAAATTCTCCCGACTTGTGAGCGTCATCTTCTTACCCTTCAAAATAAAAATATCATGATAGACTCATTCCTCTATCGAGAAAAAGTTATATCGCGATATATATCGTAGTTGTTTTATCGCCCAGCCCTATTTTACTGTCGGCATCA
>NC_050516.1:21745332-21783107 GCF_002922805.2 Oryzias melastigma
GATTTGAGTTTGAGACCCCTGATCTAAATGATGACAACCTTCGTTGTACGAATAAAGGTAAAAGTTTCAACATAACTAAGCCTTTATTATGACAGTTGTACATTTTAACACAAGGACAATCCTACGGATGGATCATATAGAGAAATAAGAGATGTAGACGGTTTTCCACACCTTCATTTAGACTGCAAAAATCCCATTGCATCAGTTTATGTGCACAACAAATGTCCTATCATTAATCAATGAAGGGTATTTTTAGGCCATAATGTACACATGATAATCTGATCTCCTCTTTGTGATTTAAACACTTGGAGAGGCTGATGTATGCCTGCATGTTTATTTATTTAATTCATTTAGTCATTTTACATCTGTAAATGTGTCAACAACATCTACCAAGGACAGACGGCATAGGTATTGACATTTTCCATCTATGTTCTCTGAAATATGTTTGACAATAGACTCAATAGCCTAGGGTTTTCTGATGGGCTTATTCCCAAAGTCCTAGCAAATTCAAAATATAAGATTAGTGCAAACATGTAATTTCTCCAAGTAATCCAATTTATATGAGTATATAAACATGGTCTTTGTCACAACAGCTGCTTTCTTGGCAGAAGCAAACTAGCTTGGACCAGAAAAAAGTCTATTAGGACAACCAGCTGCTCCTGTTTGCATCAGGTTATCTCCTTAAACTTCTCTAAATTGGCACCTGGGGACAAAATGCATGTCACTTGTGTCCCCTTATAAGGTCTTGTCTTTGGTGTGCTGAATGTACGGTTGATGGACTGAGCTCATGTTTCACTTGTTACTGCATTTATTTCAGAAGAACCGAAATGTACTTGTTTGTGCCAAACCAGAATTCTGGGAAGCCTTTACAGTTTTAGGTGTGCCAAATAAACCAGTACATTTTGTTTTACTTCTGTGTCCCTTATTGAAAACAAACTCTTCTACAGACCCAACCCCAAGTGTGAAAATACCATCAATTAGTAAATATCTTCAAATACTATTTTACTGTATTCTGTCATGTAATCTGGGACATGAAGTCAGTTTTATTAAGGCTTTAAATACTTATGCCTCATCAGTACTCTAACATTAAAGGCACTAAAGGGGAAACGTTCCTTATCTTAAAAGGTTCTTATTTGGTTGTTTCTCTGTAACTTTCTCCATCTTGGGCTTCTTCATATGTTCACTCCTCACTTCTTTGTAGTACAAGTGCAGTTTGAACAGACGAGCCTCGGCTTCTGCGACTGCCTGAAGCACAAGACTTTAATGAAAGTCTGCAGTGGAGATGAGAGACTAGTAGAAGAAGAAGAAACAGTGTTTGGTGTAATGAGTCAGGCCAAAATACTGTGAATTTGTAACACTAAAGCATCACATTATACATTTTACAATGACTAATAATTACAGGCAAATATGAGCTGTAAATGTTATCAGGTGCACAGCAGTTATCAGTGACGAGTCTATATACAAAATGAAGGATTCTTATACCGTATTTTTAGATTAGGTTACATTACATTTAAAAAAAAAAAAAAAACTTTTATAATACGATGCACTTTTATACTCTGTTATTAACACATGGAGGAATGAATTCTTACATCAATCCACATGGAGCTGAAGACCCGTTGAAACTGGTGCTTCAAGGGACATAATCAGTACTTTTCCACTGAAAAACAAGACCATAAATGACCTTGCTGGCAGGAACAGGACCTTGGACACTGATCACTCAAGATGGGGGGCTGGTGAAGATGACCATATAAGGTGTTAAGGTTTTTGGTGGTTCTTGACAAACACTGGCCTAGAGGTACATGAGGTCCGCCTTCAACATATATAACCTTACTTGCATGCACCAAACTACAAAGTGCAATACTCGAGAAAGACTCAGAGATAAATCTGTTAGTCGGTCGGACTTTATCCACTGCGTTCTCAGTAACTTGTTTGTAATGCTACTTGTTAGCCAAGTTAGCATTTGCAAATTCACACTTCAACTTCCAACCTTGTTCGGAACACATAAAAAAACAATTGGATACCGCTAAAATAAACGTTGCTGTGAATATTGTAACTTCAAACCTTGTTAGCAAAACATAAAAAAAAAAAAAAAACACATTCCAACACGTCTAGCCTAAATGTTAGCGACGTTAGCATGTTCACACTGTAACACTGTTTACAACACATAATAAAACAATTAGATACTGACAAAACAAACAATACAACTACTATAACTTCCCACCTTGTTTGCAACAAGTAAAAAAAAAAAAAAAAACACGGTCCAACACTGCTAGCCTACTTGTTAGTCGTGTTAGTGTATTCACAGTATCACTCAACCAAACACTTTGGCAGAGCACTACGTATCTCTTAAAATCGCAACATCAGTAACAGAACCAGAAAAAATCCATACAAAAGGTGCTCTGGATTATAAGGTGCACTGTAGTTAAAAAAAATGCTTTTAAATGTGTCTTATTGTGCTGAAAATATGTTAGCTGGTGCGTTTTTAGAAGTTACAAGACAAATGGGAGCAGCTATATGTAATAATTACTGTACCAGTACATATGGATACATTTAGATAAGATTTGGATTAGATCTAGTTATTTTCATTGAATTAAGTGAAAAAAATTTATATGAGGAAAGATTTCCTTATGAAAACATTAGGAATTGAAGCACAAAACAAGATTATTCTAAAAAAGAAAAAAGTCTTCTGTAGTTGCTTTACATTTTTAATTGAATGTTCCTGGTCAAACTGAAAGTATTTATTCTTTTACTTAATTAAAACAAGTGCAAATTTTTATGCAACACTAATTAAAAAAATGCTAGTTATGCATTTTTTCTTTTTACTTAAGGGGAATAAATAAAGGAATATAAAAGTCTCTGCACTCAAGTATCACACTTTAAATATTTCGTAAGATGATGTTTAAATAAATCATATACAATTGTAAGATAACAATATTTCTCTGAGTACAACATACAAAAAAAAAATAAAACACAAAGTCTATACCTGGTCTGTTTTACACCAAATGTATAAACTGACTTCATTATGTTAAATGTCATTATTAAGAAGAAACATCAAGTACTGGAATTTAATAATAGAAATGGACAAAAGTGGGAAAACATCTTAAATGGATATGCATTGACTGCAAGGCTCTTCAGGTCAAACCAGAACTTTTTTGAGTCCAATTCTGGATTATTAGGTTTCAGAATCTAACCAGAAGCAGTTTACCCAAAGCCGAACCTTCAAACAGCACTTTGAGGATTCTGCCGAGATGTTCCAGTCGCTGTGATTCTTGTGATTTCTGTTTTCTTTCAAGGGTACGCTCCCCAACAGTGTGATAGCATCAGCTGTCTGCGCTTTAAGATCTCCTCATCTCTGTGTGTCGGTGCAAAATCATTCACTGAGAGCTGTCTCGTGCGTGTGAGCCTCTGCCAGATAAGCAAGAGTTGATCTCTTTGCATGAAACCAAACATTTGGCTAATTTCAGCTTCTGCACTGGAACTGAGTTCAAAGCAAAGCTGTGATTTGCAGCTTTTTCCTCAGGAGAGAGGATGCGAGCTCTGTAGGCATTAAGATGAGCTGCTGATTGTTTGTTCCGCTCTCACGGGACCCTTTAGATTGAGATGGAGAGTATGACTGGACAACAGGCGTCTGAAAATACATGAAGATTTCTGAGCACAGTAAACATTCTCCTCTTTATAAAAGCCAACGGAAGGAAATAGAAAAAACAAACAAAAAAGGAAACTGCTTTCTGTCTGTTCCTTCATCTAAATTGATGTTGTGAATCAAAGCTTGTGTTTGTGGTTTTTAATGTGATCACTGAGTGTGTCAGCAGAAATAGAGCCAGGTATCTGCACGTCGTGTCATCCTATTTTATACTCGTTACAGGCAATATGAGGAGCCAAAGACAGGCAAGAGCAGGCAGGCAGGTGCAGAACAAAGAGTTTTTAATCACACTTACTGAGGTAAACAGAAGACGCCGCTCAAGCTGCATAACCCAAATACCAATCAAACACAATCCAAAAAGGAATCCAAGGGATTTAGAGTGTTGGAGATGAGAATCGGAGACAGGTGGAAGAAACTGAGTCACAAAGGAAGATGGAAAGAGTATACATTATGCACACTGAGAATCTGGCAGTCAAGGACTGTGAATTAGGTTCAACTATTTTCCCCTATTTCCATTTAAGACATTTATTTATTTATTTATATGCTTATATCTTTGCAAGGATGACTATATTAGTTGGAACGATTCACACAAATGCATTCAGTTTGAGATTTTTGGACCAGAATTTCAACAAAGATCCTTTATTTCCTATTTTTTAGTGTGTTTTAAAACTGCACCAAATGTATACTTACACTTTGATAAGCTGCACGACGCTATTGCTGAGCAAACCTAAATTTTGCTTGAAATACAGACCTACTTTGTCCTTGCACAAATTAGGCTTCTCTCCTCAAAGTCACTGTTCACAGCCACTTTCATCTAGATCAGGGGAAGAAAACTTTTTGACTCGTGAGCCACTAAGAGTTCTAAAATTTAACAGAAGAACTGGACCAGATCTGTGGAGTGTTTTTGGTAATCCACCTTACAGGAGAAAAAAATAACAAGGAATCTGGAGGAAAACATGAGAAATTTTGAGTTTGAGTTTTTTATCTAAATTTGTGACTTTTGCTTTCATTTTAGTGCTAATTGGACCAATGGGTTAATGTCCCTCATGGAGAAATGCCAACTTAGAGAAAAGCTGTTTATTTGGTGTTGAAATGATCAGAGAAATGACTGTTCGCTGGGCGATACTGAGCATTTGGGTATTGATCCGATACCGATCCAATACCTGTCAATATCAGCTATATCAATACCAATATTGATATTTTTTGGTAAATGTGGTGGATGTGAGGTGAACCTTAAAATCTCAATTGTTTTTAATCGGAGTGAATAGATTTTTTTTCTGTTTTTTTTTTTTAATTATTTGATAAACATAAAAACAGAATTAGGACAATATTTTCAGTTATATGGAAAATAGTTTAATAAAATAGAAACAAAAGGAACTATGATGTAAAAAAAAATCAAAGATAAATAAAATAAGTTAAATATAAATATTTTGTAGCTTCTTAGCCTTTTAATAGAACAATAAAGACAGGTGAAAAGTAAGTCAAAGTAACAACAGAGTATTTAAATTGAGTGGAAATAGGGTGAAGAGTGCATGTTTGTGCATGTCTGTGTTCTCTTTCTCTGCTGAGATTTCACAAGACTGGCGATAGAGGTGGGGCAGCGACTCAACTGGGTTCTGTTTGCAGATACAGAAAAGAGTTGAAATATTGATATCTGCCACCCAGTATCGATCTGATACCAACTTGAGATCGATATTATTATCTTGGATTGATTCCACCCAGCACTACTGTCCGACTCAAATGTCCCAAAAAAATCTTCCTGAGTGCACCTACACAGACGTCAACATTTTTTGTTGTGCGCCATCTATAAGGAGACACCAGAATTACAGGGAAAATAAAACATTAATAAGGATTTGGCGGGCCGGATTAAATAGCCTAACGATCCGTGTATGTCCACCCCTGATTTAGATGCATCTTCTCCAGACTCAAACTTTTGCATTTGAAAGGCTGTATTTTGGTGATACTGCTCATCTGCAGTCAAGAAGGAAAAGCATTTGCAGCTAATCTGGGGTTGATGGGTTTGATCCCGGTCCCTGCATCGCCTCTGATGCATTTATCAGCTTGACTAAGAGAGAGAAAAAGACAAGGATAAACAAAGTGCTCCTGTGTGGTCAACAGGGGCAGAAAAGCACCACATGAATGCAGTCGAGCCATTTAAATCCTCTGCAGTCAGTAACTACAGTCACATTCTGGTCACCTGTTGTGTCTCAGCTTGTTAATCCTTCACACCACGAAGATTCCACTTTAAAACCCTGCAGATCCACACTTGTGGCTTTTAAAAGTTACGTTAATTGACCACATGTGCCAAGATAAAAGTAAGAGACCTGTTTGGATTGAGCCCAAGTGATCTGTTTGTGGCTGCTTATTTGGCTTTTTGTTAATTTTTCTGATATATTTTGTCTACTTTTTTTTTTCCCAGGATGCGGGAACGAGACCTCCAGAGCGTGTGCAGAAGGGTGCTTCTGCTGACCGCCTGTATACTGTCTCTCTGGGGACAACTGGCCAGTGCATCATCACACCGAAGCCACATAGGTACTCTGACGAGATCCTTTTCCTTCCAGGAAATATTGCTAAAATATCACTTTCATGAAACATGCAACACATACGGTACATCATTTATTCATGTGCATTCAATGACAATGCTCGAAAAGAAAAAAACCTGTGCCGTTTGGAAGAATCATTAAAGAGTCATGAAAAAAGTTTATATTTAAGTTTTTCTGAACTGTAACTCACCACAACAATATGTTAAATGCTTCATTAATTGAATGATAATAGATTACAGGTGCAGCAGTCAGACGGCAGAAACTTTTTATTTTTTACTGATCTGATGTACCTTTTTGTTTATTATCAGACTATAGGTTTATCAAAGTAAAGCGTTGTATGGTTCACCCCGTCACTTGCCGCCCCCCCATCATCCCCTTTTTACTCGTCCTCACTGGCTGTGTGGCTACTTTAGGCCCTTCACTCTCCCCCATCTGCCTTTGACAGCTAGATCAGAGCTGCACATGACAAACTTGTGAAAATAATACTTTTTCGAAATGTCATCTTTTGTGTTGGTTTTATCTCCATAGCAACCATTTTATTATTTGGTTGCCTGGGGATAATGGAAAGGTTCATATAATTTTTAGAAGAACTACCAAAAGTATAACAGAGTTCTTTTGTTAACCACACCCACATTCAGAATATAGTCATATGCATGTTAAATTGTTTCAGTTCATGTATTAAATTTTCACAACATTCCGGTAAAGATTGCAGGAACAACAAGGCGAACTCCACCTTTGCAACACCATTTAAAATTTACAACTTCAAATTCCAACATGTCCCCTTAAGGAGCTTTCCCATGATGCTCGAGGAGTTAGCAGAAGATAGATCAAAATCCTTAGGAGTATACATTTGTAGGTGGGGCTAAAGGTCATTTTTTTGTGGGAAAATTCAAGGTGGTTGTGCCTTTGGAGCCAGACCTTTTTTGCTCTGCCATAGACTGGGCGGCGGCACTCACTAGCTGTGCCCGAGCAAGGGGAAGCAATGATTGCTAGCTTGCTTCACTGGCCACTGGGTGGTTGGCTAGCATAGCAGGTGCGATCGCTCCAGCTACATGGGGTCTGTGACAGTCTTGTGACCTGAGTTGGGACACCACCTGATGCCCAGATTGTGGCGCAAGACCTCAGATGGCATCTGTACATTGACTTAACATTAAAATGAAGCCACGCAAACCGTTTAATGTATAAGAATGTGAAAATTGCCAATTTCTCACTTTACCAAAACATGACCATCAAGCCATAGGTCCTGTGGCCATCCCATAATCCATCCATCCATTTTCTTGACCGCTTCTTCCCTTTCGGGGTCGCGGGGGTGCCGGAGCCTAACCCGGCTACTGAAGGGCGAAGGCGGGGTACACCCTGGACAGGTCGCCAGTCTGTCGCAGGGCTCCATCCCATAATAATTTTAGAATTTCCCTTGGATATCCCTGACACGTTAGTTGATCTTGATTTTTTTATTTTTTTTATTTAACCCCATAAGAGATGTGATTCCTTTTTCTGATGGTTCACTCCTGCTGTGATGTAATCAGTTTTTAGAGGTGAGGGGTCATTCACTGTGTAAAAAAAATCATTTTCACTCGGTGTGTACACATTTTATTGAGTTTTTTGGTGTCGGGAACCAATTTTCAACCAAATACACAGAATGACAGAAGAATTGCAAAAACAATTCAGTTCTTGCAGTCAGTGACTGCTGCAGGCCATAGTTTACTTATGCGTATTTTAAAAAGTTTAAACGTAAGCAGCCAGGCACCAAATTAAAAAAACACAACTCCAAAAATCAGGTGTAGAGGTATTTTTAAATACATGTGTGTGTTTTCGACCAAATCCCCAAATCATTCAAAGTGAGTCTCCATGATGGCTCGATCCCTGGGAGTGATGGTAGAAACTTTGACTGCACATTGATATAATGAGCCTGGTTCTAACTGTGGGACCAATGGCACACAGAGGCAAGAGGGAGACGGCTCCAGGGGTCAACCTGAGACACAAATATGACAAATAAAAGACCTTGATTGGATGATGACAGAAGGGAAATAGAGAGAAGGCCCACTTTCCTGAATACGAAGAAAACGAAAGTGCCTCTCAAGGTGTTCTTTTGACCCAAATCCCTAAAAAGTGGATGAAAAGTTGCAGCATAAGAAGTAGAACTGTGTTAGGTAAAACTTTAGCTTTACCTATCACAAGGTGGTTTATAAAATTGGTTTCTAGTAATGAGTTGTTTTATTGCATAATTATTAAAAAGTCTAATCCAGAACAGTGATTATTTTATGTTGGTTATGGTTGGTTTTATGTTAGTCTGGATGTTCCAGAAATCCCCAAATGTCTGCACACTACTGTACCATGTTCAAATAAAGGCACTCTCTAACCATCTTTTGATCTATTTTTTAAGTGTTCCCATTTTTATTTTTTTTATTTTGATTATGCCGTTTTTAGCCAAAATCCAAAAACTTGTTGTTTTCAGGACAAAGTTTCTGGATGAGTTCATTTGAAATTTATCCCTGAATTATGGGCAGGATTATTTTTGCAGTTTAAACCTGCCCTCATTTCCCATCATCCTCTTATTTACACTCTCACACTAGCTTATAGCCCCCTCACAGCCCTAATCTATCATCACCGGGGGAACAAAAATGGCGAGGAATATCAGAGCTATCCAGCCACACAGTTTTGAGCCAGATGGGAGCTTTGACGAGGAAAATGAAGACGTTCATGAATCTAGTCGTCCACAAGTCAATGCATCAGAACAGAGTGTGTCAGAGAGCTTGAGGCCCACCGATTGTAGCTTCTACCTCACAGCCACAAGCTTTTTCATTTGCTCCTGATTCACCACAATATGAGTAAAAAAAATTCAGAAATGCTGTTTTATGCTAATTTTTTTGTCCTCCACCATGAGAAAAATGCTACACAAACATGTTAAAAACATGACGTCCTTTATCAAACTTTGATAAGCAGCACTTGCTTCATATTTACTTGTTTAAACACATTTTTGCTAACAGAGACTACTAATTATCCAGTGTCTTTGTACCCCTGTCACAATAATAACCTGGACTTGAACAAGGTTTCAGACAGTCCTGCATTTTGATCTTTGAAGTTACATCCAGTGGTCAACCAGTTACTGCCTACAGACATTGAGGACAAATCCTCCAATTTTTAGTCAAGCTTAGCACACTTTGCTTTGTTTTGCTTAAGCTTCACACCTGTGGAGTGTGCACTTCTTCATGTGATTTATTATGGGTTTGGGAGGCAGCCAGCAGAGGTAGAGTGGCCTTGTTCTCCCTGGGCTGCACTGACACTTCTGTAATCATGCTGCCTCTCCCTGAGCTACAGAGGTCAGACCAAGGTGGACCCAATAAACAAACCTCTTTAGCCCTTCTGTTTATTGAGGTGGGGCTTTACCACAGCAATTGAACTGCTTACCACTGCCTGACTGGAGACGGATAAGCTAAATGTGAGCACACACACATCTATATATAAATATAACTGAGGTAAAAAGACCGATCCGTCCTCCAGAGCATCATCTACATGCTTTAGATAGTCATGAAAAGGTGGAAACAAAGAGGAATGTGGAGAGTGTTTTGGAGAAAGAGCTTTTTCAATAATGTGCTTTTTGGCCGTACAATTTGTTGTAGTCCCATCAATAGTGACAATGTGGCCACCTCAATATTTAAACGTTTTGCTGAGAAATTGTTTTATTTTCACTCAAGTTGAAAATTTGAATTGTTGCAAATGTAATTGCAATGTTGGCTTTTCACCACTATTAGGTTCAGGTACAGTATTTCAGGTTGGAGTTTTTGGAAAGCTGTTTGTTGAGAAAGCTGATGACTTTTTTTGTTGCTGGAAAACGGACCATGGGCTTGTGATGATTATTACTGCTGCCAATTATTTCCTTTGAGTTGAACGATTTGTGGATCCAAGAGCTACTCAAAAATGAGTTATTTTTTAAGAGTTTCATTTTTGATTATTTAATTACCAATAGAAAATCGTGATGGATCCTGGGCAGAGAACATCATCAACCAGATGGAGACATTAACCTTTGTCCTGCCATTGTTTTAAAAGAATAGTTTGAAAGTTTTTGGCCATTTGTTAAATACACAAAACATACAACAAGGACAATATAATGTTTAGTTTTGCATTTTTAAACTTAATTGTGACTTAATCCGAGGCAAGTTGTTGGTCGAATCCATCTATATTTTCAAAAAAGATCCCTTCAAAATGAGAAAAATCTATAATCAAAATTGGATAATACCATTTTGGATTCAGACATGGTTTATTTTACCCTAATGTAAAAAGGACCAAGTTTCATCACTTGGACAACACTAATGGAATGACAACAAAAAATGACCAATCCACATTACAGTTTAAAACAGTGGGCTAAACTTTATGAAACTAAAATTTGATTTACCAATAATTGTTGTTTACTTATTTTTTTGTACACATGTTTAATTTACATTTGATTATCTTGAAACTAAAACAAAAAATCTGGAAAACTTAACCTGTACTGTTCAGTACCAGGTATTTATCTCTGAGTCACACTGATTGAAGTTTTGGCTAAAGATGTCTTGGATCAATTTTAGGTCATTGAATTTGATTGTTTAAAATGAACCAATATAGACTATGAATCATATCGGCAACCATAAACTATGGTATGAATGGAATGGTTGTTAAAATGAATTGTTACAACCCTCGTGGCCAGAGCCGTGGAATGACACATTTAGTCAAATATACAAAGTAGAGACAAAAGTGTTGGCAAGATAATATGTTAAAGTCTGGAATGAGGGGTCATCAGGCAAAAGTGTGCAGAAAGTAGATGTGGTGCAATTACTGCAAGAGTAACAGGGATAATGACACCACTTGTAGACACAAAGACAAAATGGATGGAGCAAGGAAAATTGGAATGAAAGTGGAAACGTGTGCAAGCGGACTACACCTTCAGGGTCAGAGACATTGAAATCCACCAGGAGAACATTTAGAAGAGAAGCCTGATGGAGCTACTTCACACATTATTACCAATGTCCTAAAATGTACGTTAGCTGGAGACGTACAGCTTGGAAATAAAAAATGTTGAAAAGTGAAAGGAGAGGGCTCAAGTATTTCTGATCGACCGCGTAGGACAGTGGCAGGAAGTAACGTTAAGGGGTGTGTTGTTTGTTCCAACACCCACAACACAGTGGAGCAACAGCTGTAGGGGTATTTGGAGGGGTACGGGGGTCCAAAATAGTTTTTTAAGGGGTAACCCTTGTGGTGGAGGAATACAGAGCCCTACACCATGAGGGTGTGCTGCATCACGCTAAGTCACGGAGGAGAAACACATTTCTTCAAGTGGGTGTGCCCTGCAGCACAGAAGTTTACATGTAATAAAAAGTAGTGACTTTTTGTTTAAGCGGGACTTTTTAAAGCTCTTAAACTGATGTTGGAATGTATTTTCCAAGTGCTGGAAGCTGCGCGCTAACGTAGCTTACAGGCGATTATTGATGACGTCATCAAGTGGGACTTTCGTCAGAATTTGAAGACTTTAAGGCGATATCTGAATTCCTCCCCTAATCCATAACTACTAAAAAAACTATATAGTGCGGCACTATCTAGTGCCCTGGATTTTAAAAGCAATTCAGACACCATGCTCACTACTTTTTTTTCGTTTTTCAAAATGCCGGAAATGACATCACTGATTTCACGAAGTGAAAATTGAATCAATACTAACATTTCACGAAGTCTATTTATTATTCCAATGTGTTCTGATGATGAAAAAGTGGATGGTTTATTAAAAATGACATCTAAACACACTTTTTTGGCTAAAATTGTTTGACCTCAATGCATTGTCTATTCACTTATGTAGTGAGCATCGATGCACGCTAGTTTTTCGCAAAGATTTCTGGTAAAATTTCTAGTGCACTCAATTTTGGAATTAAAGATTTGGATAGAATTATAAAATGACGAACGCACTATATAGTGCACTATATAGTGAGTAGGGAAGGAATTTGGACATGGCCGCTAATTTTCCATAACTCTCAGTTTGAAGGACTTAATGTAGGGGTAGGCAGAAGCCATAGGGCTTTCATATTATTTATATTTTACCTAAATATATAGCCTCAAGGGGAGCTATAGTCTGGGTCTGCCTGTGCTGGTCCCCATCCCGGATAACATACAGGGTTGTGTCTGGAAGGAAATCTCTGTCAATCTGACTCAGTGAAAGCCAATTCACTGTTGACCTCTGAAGGGATACGGTGATCCAACCACTGAAAGATAATATTTATAGTGAGAAAAAAGTGTGAGGAAAGGGGTTTATTCAAAAATTCACTTTTTTTTTCTTTGGAATTTTCTCAATATCAGTGCAACTGCGGGTCGGGAGAAATTTTGCTTTGTTCACTCAAGCTGATAATGGGATTTGTCTGTCACTGTCAACTGTGATGCTATGAGAAGCAGGTTTGGAGGTCAGGAACATTACAGTGTACTATGCAATCACATAACATTGAGTAAGCATAATTGTTTAAAGCTGTAGTGAGCTGTAAAAATGTTTTTGAGTTCATAAGAAATATGCCAAAAAGGCAGAAGAAGATGATAGCTATAGTCACTTCATATCTGGTTTCAACACATTTGATAATATCATAATATTTTTAAGTCTTCTCACAAGTCAACTCACTATGGTGCAAAAGTAAAAACTTGACTTTCAGTTTCACAAACATTTTATGAAAATGCACTTTTTAATTTTATGTACAGTATCTCCTAGCCCAAATGCACATTGCAAAATGACTGATCAGGATCAGATTTGATCTGTTTCTGTTTTATCTTAATATACACACACAGGAGGCCACACTGTTTTCTAATTAGATGAAACCATGCACCGGTTCTCATTTGAATTTCTAAGGAAATTTCCATATCTGCTTATGGTGGGACTTTTAAAAAACTGTGTGATGTCCCTTCTGGATGCGTTCTCAAGCTGATTTTCTAGCTCAGGGGATGGAATACGAATTATTTAAAGTCAAGCAGACACAACGTTTGATTTTTTTTCTTTTTTTTAGTGTTTGTAGCCACAGAGGTTGATTCTTTCAGGCCCTGATTGTCAAGTGCGAGTGAAGGGATTTGGATTGTAATTATTTTCCAGGTGAATAAATGTTTAATAGAAGTCATTAAAAGACGACAACATTTTTTTTGAAAGTTTTAAATAAAGAAAATATTTACTGATTAAAGTAGATTTGATAGCAGGAGATCACTTAAAGGAAAGAAGAAATGTGGGGAAAAAACTTGGCATGCTTGATGAGTCAGGCTGCAAAACCGATTTGTTTCTCTGCCCTTTATGCTTTTTTTTACCTTGTCATTTCTTCTCAGGCACTCCCCTGCATGTGGGTTCTGTCAGCTTCATATCTTAGAAGGCCCTAAAATGCTGTGGATGTCGTGAATCTTTGCAGTTGCATGTTAGCATGAATAAGCCTGTTGCACGCTCTTCATCTCAGGTCAGTGTGAAACCCTTGCCCAGAGATAGCATGACATTATACCGAATGGTTGCGAGTAGGTCATCCTCACCCTGGGGATGTGCCAGAGTGCGACTGTGGAGCATTCGTGCTGACATTTGGAGAGCCGGTGAACGATGCAATGGAGGCGAGTTAGCAAGCAGAGAAAGATTGAGATGGAGATGTGGGCCTGCTTGAGATGCACTGTGGGGATGACAGGGGTCAGCTCGCCCCATCTCCCAGTGGCAGTTCGTGAGATTAGAAAACTCTCAAACGTCCTTTGCTATATGCATCTGAATGGCAGCTGTATAGATGAGCCACGAGTGGCTGCGTGTGGCCTTGGTTGTATCCTCTGTCTGCTGCTCGGAGGAGCCATCTGAGGAGAGCAGGAGACCAACTCGTGTGCAGACAGAATATCAATAGTTCTGCGCATGTAAAGGAAATGATGGTTCAGCCAAGAGTTTGTGAGAGATACTGAAACATACTGAGTCATAAAAGGATACATAGAAACCAATCTGTTATATCTAGTTAACAAATCATTAATAAACTTTTAGCTATAGAATTATATTGACTTTTTTTATTAGCAATTGATTTATAAATGTGCTTTGTTAAGAAATAATAGTTGTTAGTAAATTAGTTACTAATGACGTATTAAGTATGATACTTTAGATATGTTACTGGGACGTCATTTTAAAGTTGTAACAGCCTTATTAACTTTTGATAAATTAGGAACATTTCCTATTTTAAAATAACATTCAAGTCTGGTTCTCCCTGTGCCGGTCCCCAGTCCGGATAAAATACAGGGCTGTGTCAGTGTCAGTGTCAGGAAGGGCGTCCGGCATTAAAAATCTCTGCCAGTGAAAGGTGATTTGCTGTGGCGACCCCTGAAAGGATGTGTCGAAAGGTGAACAGAACTGTAATATACACAATGTTCCCGCGCGTTTTCGTGTTTCTTGTATTCGTGTATGAAGAACTCGCCGTCCCCTTCATGGAGAAATGGCATCAGCTGACTCAAAGGCGGGCGAAATAAAAAAACTGATATGGTGAAGCAGATTATCGCGGAGATAATTATTAACCAGAACAGATGTTTGTTATATATAATAGATGAAATTGACCTCTTCTGGAAGAAGATGCAAGACAGAGTTAACACTCCTCATCTGAGGTACAGTCTTTTATTTTGAAAAAATAAAAAGAGAACTCTTTATGTTGAGCAATACTCTAATGTTCTTTAATAAAGGTTTTACGAAGCATGAACAGAACTGTTTTTGATGAGTATTGATTGATAACGGACATTCCTCAGTCATGGGGGGGACAGGGGGGTACTCCGTAATCGCGATTCAGCATGTTTGCAGATAACCCCCGTGAATGAGGGGGTAACTACGGTATAAGCTATTAACTGATACTTAACAAGTCCTCAGTAAGTAATTTACTTACAGCTTATTCATGCAAAAGCTCAAATTAATAATGTTCAGTAATAAATAGTTGACATATGGTTATTAAGATTAAGTATAATTTGCTAATTAACATAATCTAGTGGCCATCCATAAGGTATGCATATAAATAAACTATTAAATAAATCTTATTAATTAAATCAAATTAAATAACTTAACTGTTAATTAACAAGTCACTAATAAGCCACTAACTAACAGTTTATTAATGAGTCTTTAATTGGCAATAGCTGTTATTTTAAAAGTGTTAAGAATTATTTTTTACATTAGCATGATTTTGTGAGGTTATAACGCACTTTTATCCATGTATCACTTGTTTATCGTAGATGTATATAGAATGGTTCAAGGGAGCAAATTCAATATGAGTAAAATAGCTCGATCATAACATTTAACCCTCTCAGAACTCATTTGTGATATTTTTTATTAAACATAAAAACTTAGAAATATCTTACATTTTGTAGTTTTTGTAGTAAAAATGACAATTTACAAACGGGAATTGAGTCTCCTTGGACAGTTTTAGGTTAATTGTGGAGCTGTTGTGTTAGATGATCAAAAACATGTCTGTAAAAAAGGTGCTGAAAATACAGATATCAAGCAGTGCCAGTTTCAACAGGAAATTAATAGAGCAAATTGTAAAGAATAAATAAAGCTCAAAAATGCCCCGGACTGCTAAGGGTTAACCAGTACACACTGGATTCTGTTTTAGTACAGATGGAAGCATCAATAGGAGCACAAAAGCTAGCATGACTGTGACTAAACACTGGCATCTAAAAAAATCAAAGCCATAACGGGATCATGTGTGGGCTTGATATTTTCTTTTTAAAAATCTTGAAATGGTTACATTGAGGCTGTTTTTCAAAGTGTCATTTAACAGCCAAGTAGTTAACCTAAATAATTATTTTTGACACTAATTTGAGACTTAATTTATCTGTTTGTTGTCAGGCGAAACAAGCATATGTGCAACCACAATGAAAACTTCACCTCCACACTTCCTCCTACTGCATCGATCTCCAAACTCATGTAACCGATGGTACAAAGACACAGTGATTGACATCGTTGCACAAAACAAATTCTTTTGGTTTCATGGCAGCAGAAAAGCCCCCTCAGTGTTTTAGAAACACATGTGCCACAAGTATTCCATCTCCATTCCCTCTCTAATTACAGCTCAAATGT
This sequence comes from Oryzias melastigma, assembly GCF_002922805.2. Taxonomy (NCBI): domain Eukaryota; kingdom Metazoa; phylum Chordata; class Actinopteri; order Beloniformes; family Adrianichthyidae; genus Oryzias; species Oryzias melastigma. The sequence goes on from NC_050516.1 coordinate 21,761,576, forward strand.
AAACCCATTATCCCTCGCCACATTATGAGCTACCTCTGGTGATTCTGAAACTCAAAGAAATGAGGATTTTTAGGTTTTGATAGGAATTGAAAGAAAGCCTGCTGATAATGATTTCAGCTGATGAATGCAATTAGTGAAGAGGTGCTAACAGCTCGCAGTAATTGGGTCTTGCAAACTAAAAGCCTGCCCTTACCCAGCAATTAAAGCAACCTCCTTTAAAGTTAGTCAATTGTATTGCTGTTAATGGTCCATGCTTGGCTGAAGCTTAGTGGTGGGAAGAGGTGAGTTCTCTTTCAATCTGGCCTCAGCTCTGCTTCTTATCACAGTTTCTCTGCTGTATTAAAATTTTTATGTGATGAAGACTTTTTTTTGTTGGAGGGATTAATTTGTTTGTGTGGTGAATAACGGCTCTACAGACTTTTATATGAGAGGCTGTCTGATGCATATTGTTACAAATCATTAACTTTGAGATCAGTTGCAGTTTCACTAAGAAGAATAGTAAACTTGCTTCATTGCTTTCAAACATTTGAAGGAGACAGCAGTGTGCCCATAACCTAATGAGACTTTAACTTCTTTATAATATATTGGACACAAATATGGGAGGACAGAGGAATTAGGCAAACCTTTTTAAACCTTTTTTTTTTAACCACAGTGTGCACCTTAAATCTGTAGTGCCTTTATATATGGATGAATTATGGTTGTGTTTCGGATAACAAAGTAATTTTGAGAGGTGCACAACGTTTTGTCAATATATATATATATGTTACGCATTGGAAACAAGGTTGGGTGTTTTCGTGAACACGCCAAAGTGGCTAACATGTAGCGGTGTAAACCTATGTTTTTTTTTCTTTTTTATCTGTTATTAATAAAGGTTGGGAGTTAGCGTATAGTTACAGTAATGTATGTTTTTAGCTGTATCTATTTTTTTACGCACTGGAAACAAGGTTAGGTGTTTTTATGAATATGCTAATGCGGCTAACATGTAGCAATGTAAGTCTATGTTTTTTTTTTTCTTTTTTATCGGAATTTATAAAGCTTGGGTGTTAGCGAATAGTCACAATAATTTTGTTTTAGCATTTCAGTCTTTTTTTTTATGAATTAGAAACGAGGTTGGGTTATCAATACAGGTTGGGAGTTGGTCTACAGTCATAGTAGCATTTTTTTAGTGCCATCCATCTGTTTTTTATGCATAGGAAACAAGGTTGGGAGTTACAGGTATTGTAAATATGCTAATGTGGCTAATGTGTAGCTTGTTACAAACAAACTAGGGGTGCTGTGAAAGCAGTTAATAAAGACTTACTTACAGACTGTCATAGATTTCTTGTCGGGCCCAAATGGCAATTATTAATTTCTCCTTTATGATCATCTTTACACTTCCGTTTTGAAAAAAGGACACTCATCCACATCTCACTACTAAATCCAAGTCCTTGATTGGTCAAAGTTGAGCTGTTTGAAATTCAAGTTGTCGAAAGTTCAGCTGGTGGAACTTTCAGGGTGTATTCAGTGAATGCCCGGTTTGTACGTAGAGCCTGAGAAGAGACCTCAAACCTTGCGTAAAAGTGAGAGTTTTGAACACGGAAGCCCTAATTGTGGGTTCAGGGGGATTTTCTAAGACTTTTCATTGAAAGCGATGGCTTGAATGCGAGTTGCTGTGGCTGGTGTACACGTAGCTTTGTCCTTTGGTGTGTCTTTATATATGACATACGTTCTAAAAATAGACCTTTCATTGATGGTGTGCTTTATAATCCATTGCACCCCATAGTGCAGAAAATACAATACTTAAATGTTACACAGTTGGTAATTTTGCACAGAAACGATACTTTTATTTCAAGTTAGATGTTTACCAAACTTCTTCTGAGGGAGAAAACATTAAATATAGATAGAATTGAAATCATAACATGCACACTAGGGATATACAACATGATACAGTTGGTGTTGTAGTGCAGCTTTGGATGCATTAGTAAATACAAAAGCAGATCGGTCAGATTTTAAAGCAACCTAAAACATGTTTTTTTGCACCTTTCTGCCTTTAGTTTTTTGTTATTGTCAACATTATATTTACATTTTAATTTTCATTAATTATGAAAAGTGTTTAAAAAAAAGAGGCAAAATAGCAGATGCCGTTTGAACCACTAACTTAGATTCTTTCGAGTAGAGGTCACCTGGAAGCCTCCGTGTCAATATTTTCCTGGTACCTTAACTTCAACCGAAGCATTTCTTTCTATTCTAAATTTTGGGCATGTTTACAATGACATTTAAAGCTGTAATTGTCAATTAATGTCACGGCCGCTTTATTGTTGTGCAATTCCAAGAAAACATTTTAAATTAGCTTCTTGAAATCAATCCTGTGTTTTCTTGGCAGTCTAAAGCAGAAGATAATGTAGCTAAAATGTAAAACATTGGTTGGAATTTTTTCCCCTTTGGAGGATTTAAATCAGGGGTGTCCAATGTCAGTCCTCGAGGGCCGGCCTCTTGCTGGTTTTCCAGAAACTTTGCCTTATCTGCTGTTTAGCCAATTAGGAGCTTCAATGAAAGGTTGGTTGGAAAAAATGTGGGACACCGGCCATCGAGGACTGACTTTGGACACCCCTGTATTTAATCATGTTGTCTTGCATTTTGGTGGATTGTCCTAGAAAACAAAAAAGCCACGTCGAGAACTGTTCTCAGATTTAGGTTCCCTCTAATGCTACGTTCAAGAACGCTCTTAAAACGTGTTTGTTATACATGCATTTTAATCTGCTACCTGATAATAGCGCACGTCTACCACCTACACATTATGTATGTTCTTATCTACATCACTGCGGAATTTAAAATTATTAGCCAATTGACCCTTTTCATGTGACATCACACATCGCCGGAAAGTGCAGAGTCGCTTCCGGCTCATATTGTTTAGAGAAGCTGATTGCTGAACGCTTTTAAAGCAATTTTTCATAAATAATAAAAGGTAACCTAACCAATTCTAACAAAAAACTGTACAATATTTATTTTATGTATCCGTTTCTTCCTCTCAGATTGTTCACAAATCAGAGTACAAATGTCCTGCTTGCAGGAGGCAGCTGCTGCAGCTGCTTCCCCAAATTCCCATGGATGATATTAAACAAGTCATGGATTATTCCTCTCTGACAACACGGTCATAGTTAGACAAAGGCTACAAGTACTTAAATGAATGCTGCTTGTTTGATTGAATTAAACAAAAAAATATATATTATTTCTTTTAATCTGTGCTAATGCTAACACTAGCATTAGCTTTGGGTTTGAGACCTGGAGCTGCAGATCTTTTCTCACTAGTTAAAAGTTGCCTAAATTTCCGTGCTCACAAAATCCTTGTAAATGGAGCAAAAGTCAGACAATTCCAGAATGTCTGACATTAAAGTAAAACTTATTACTGTTGCAATGTTTTCTACTGCAGTCAGTGAGCTGCTGTTCACTTAGCCGTGGTTCTAACGTTGCTCCCCTTCGCTTTTGTTCTAAATTGTGTCTGATCTTCTGGAAAATAAAGGTAAACAATGATCAAATTAATTAAAACTGTTGCCAAAAAATAGGAAAGGGACTATTTCCACATAATGTTATAAAATACGTTCACCCAGATATTTTTTTTTTCGTCTTTCTTTTAACTTGGCTGCTCTTATTTTGAAAGCTGAAAATATGTGGTTTGATACTTGCTCTTAACATTTTCTCTTCCTGTTTTTGCAATCATCCCGTAAAACAACAAGTAAATTTATCCTGGGAAGCAATTAAAATGCATACGGGTATTGCAGCGATGTGGGTCTTTGCTGAATGTATTAAATGTGGCCAACATGAATTTCTTTTTATCTTTTGCGCTCGATCGCACTAAAAAGACGTGCAAATAACATCAGCCAAAATAGAACCCGTTAGAATAATATCTGTTCCAATGAAAGGTTGATATTTTGAATAAAACATCAAATACTGAAAGATTATTCAAATTTGTATTATGATTTGTGAACAATCTAAGAGAGGAAATGAAAATAAAGTTTGGCAGAACATTCATAAAATAATTATTGTACATTTTTCTTTTGAAATTGGTAAGGTGATCTTTTATTTATTACGTAAAATTGAGTCAAACAGCGTTTACCTGTCAGAAGTAACGATTCACTTTGTCAGCCCTCTCGCCATTTTGTCTGACGTCACCGTGAAAAGGGTCTATAGCCCCAAAGGCAAAGAGTTGTGACATTGGTAAACTGTTTTGTATGAAGATGAACATTTGTGTAGTTTAAATCTGGCTTTACAGTATGTTGTTCTGCAGCTATACCTGCAGTTTTCTGTATCATAGCTTTGGTTCATTTACTCTATTTCCCGTGTGACTTTGACAGCTAGGAGGCCTCTATTCAAGTCCAACAAGTAAGACCCAATAAAGGCAAAGAGTCCATAGATAAATAAATGGAGAAAAAAAAACACGAAAAGAAAAAATAGATGTACAGTATCTTTCTGGTTCTGTTTTATTATGATAATTGTATTTCATCGTGTGGAAAAAGGAAGGTGAAAACACTGTAGGAACTATACAGGAACCTATATGAATTCCTCAAAAAACAGATCTGAAAACTCTCTTGCCACCACAATGACGAACTGACAGATGGAATGAATTGCCTCTAGCTTATCAAACATATCAGATATTTACAACCTGTCTGCACGGTCCCTGTGGTTCCAAGAGATTAAAGACATCAAAGCGCAGGACCAACTGCTGAGTATCTAGTGAGTTGAAGCCAAAGGATGAGTAGAAAAGTCAAAGACTGCCAGAAATAAGAGCATTTCTTGTATGATCCAAGCTATACATTAAGGAGAAAAATGTTGGCTTATCAATTATTAAATCAGCTTTGGGACTTGAAAAGAAAAACGTGAACTCTTAAATTCACATCAGTTTTAACTTTAATTGTTAGGGGTTAGTGAGCAAAAAAAGAGTTCTAGTAAAATATTCAGTCAAATCTGAGAACATTATAGTTATTTACAGTGTTGGGCATCTCACTTCAAAAAAGTAATTAGTTATAGTTACTAGTTACTTCTCCCAAAAAGTAATTGAGTTAGTAACTCAATTACTGCATCTTCAAAAGTAACTCGTTTTAAATTACTCTTTAAATATGGTAATATTTTGTATTTTTTCCTGCGTTACAAATAAAAAAAATAATTTACATTCAATAATAGATGATAACCGACAATAGTATACTGGTATAGTTTTCCAATGGAGTCATATTGTCTAAGTTTAGGATACACATGAGAGAGGGTTTAGGGAAAGAATTTTCAATATTTATTTGTCAGAATTATCACACAAAACACTGCAACAAGTGGTATATAAAAAATGTAACTTCACACAAAAAAGGTAAACGTTTCAACTATTAACATACTTCAAGTATCTTACCTACAACTATAATTAAACAAAATGGCTTAAAAAACTGAAAGTGCAAAACAATAATAAACTAATAAACTACAATTATTAACCCATATTTCTGCTAAGAGGAGCAGCTCTCTGCATCTCTTTTTTCTCTCCCAAAATCCCGCAGCCCCGCCCACTCGCTCCGGAGTCTGCTCACTGCGTTGATCTGTGTGCGCTCGTGTCTGTCTGTGTTGTGTGTTTTATAAATATTACCCCGTTTCTGCTAAGATGAGCTACTCTCTGCCTCTCTGTTGTCGTTTTATTAACTCCCGAAACTCCTCACTCCGCACCGGAGTCTATCCACGTTGATCTGCGTGTGTACGTGTCTGTGAAAAAAGAAAAAAAGTGTGCGTGCCTGTCTGTTTTGTGTGTCTCTGTGCTCGCGCGCGCACGTTTGTGTTGTGATTGTAATGTTTATATCCGTGTCTACCGCCTGTTTAGATACAAAAACATGATCACGTTTATCAATCGTGGCATTTTATTGTGAAAAACTGGTTATATTTTGAAAAGAAACCGGATTTTCTCATGTATCTTGATGCAACTTGGGGCGCGCAACACAAGCAACTTTCGGGTGCGAAGCGCCCAGCTCCAGCAAGATCATCAAACTTTGAAGTAACGCGCCGCGATTTACACGAAGTAACTATAACGGCGTTACAGCGAGGATGAAAGTAATTAGTTAGATTACTAAATTACTTGATTTATAACGCCGTTAGTAACGCCGTTATACTTAAACGGCGTTAGTCCCAACACTGGTTATTTACTGGTTGTTTGAGCCTGAATATTTACATGGAAAAGTTATTTGATTAAACAAATAACAGTGTTTATGTTTAGGTTCCCCACTTTTTTGTGATTTCCCATTTCTAATAATATGCTCAAACTTTATAAATTAGGAACATTTTGCAAGTTGTATTTTTATAGTAGCTGTGAGAGCATCATGTGAGAGTTTTTAAACTATTTTAACAGACAGATAACGTTGATAATTTGCTCTTAGAGCTTTTACCCAGCAGGTGCTGGTAAACGGTACTGGTTGACTCCAACATTTTAAAGGGGCCATACCATGATTCAAACAATATTAATTTATATATATATATATATATATATATATATATATATATATATACTGTATATATATTTAAATCCCTGGGGTGTGACCCATACCAGAGATCAGCTTAAATAAATGCTACAATTTTAAAATGAGAGAAATAATATGGGTCTTGCAGCGTGTTTCTTGGGTAGAACTAACAAAATACTAACAACTGTAGATTTTGTAATGAACCAATGTCGCCCCAGACTGAATTAAAAGCATTTTGTCTCTGCATTGAGGTCTTGTCAGATATCATGCTGTTACCTTCCCACTTGTAGTAGAGCTTTTTGTTTATTACATGATTCTTCTCTCTCCATTTGGCCGATTCGTTCCTACATTTGGGTCATCCTGACAATGGTAACAGACACGATTGGACATTAGTTTGAGCAGGAGTTAAAAAAAAAAAAGATATTCACAGATTCAGGATGAATAACTCTTTAAATAAATGTTTAAAGCAACCCGCAAAGGCCTTTTAAAAGAAAAAAAAAGATTGGATTTTTGTTTTTTAATGAGAATTGCTCTGTCCGTGGTGCTGACAGAGAGATAGCAGTGAGACGGCTTTAAAGAAACAGTCTATGAAGTGCAAGCTCCCTGAAAAAATTGATAAAAAACAACCAAAACTAATACATCAGAGTCATGGATACTGATCATATTGATGCTACAACAATTTTATTTGAAAGAAAATCATGGTTTAAAATGTTTTAAATAATTTTAATGGAGAAATGAATCATATTTGATTTAAAACATGTTCTGAAGATATAGGCTACAGACACCAAACTTTCTCACATGACTAATTATCACCTATTTTCACTTTTTAAGAGTTACACTATTTTTACTTAGCTCAAGCGGCTTCACAGAAATGCACTGTTTAAGTGTTAAATGCTAAAAGAAAGTTAATGAATTAAAATCAGGGACAATTAACTTGTTTCTTTTTCTTAATGTGTTGAAAAAATATTGGATTGGAGACTCTGTATCTGCAGATCCTAAAAATGAAATGACTCTAAATTGGATTGGGACCAAAAAACCTAATCAGAACATCCCTAATTATTTCTATTGTTTTGTTCTCAACTCTCAATTATAGTTTGTGAGATTTTCTTTTGACAGTTTTGCTTTTTTTTTTTGTTTTAGCTTCATGCATTCTCCCTCAGATTTTGCAGTAATGTTTGTTTTAATTTGAGCTTTTTTCTTCTTCTGCCCCACAACTCTAACAATAGTTATTATCCACATCTTTCTGGCTAAAAGCCAACTTTAGGTAAAAAAAAAAAACATAAAAATAAACTCTAAATTCAGTCTACTAATGCGGTGTTGGGAAAAATCCATTCAGTGATATATCACAATATTTCGTTTGGCGATGCTTGTATTGATTTAAAATGGTGACAAGACGATATTTAAATATCTACGAGCAAATGTAGATCAGGGACTTTTCCACCTTAACCCCTGACTGCTAGTTGGCAGCACAGCACACTGATCCTCTTTAAAGTGTAACCAATCAGGTATCGTATCGTGAGACACATATCATAATTCCAGACTCTTGCCAAAACACACCCCTAACTACTAAATGGCTTATGGTAAATGACATATACTTGTATAGGGCTTTGCTACTTTCCTTGAAGACCCAAAACACTTTACAGTCACAGTCCCATTCACGCACAGTCACACACTGGTGGTTGCTCTAAAGCCGAACACTGACGCCAAATATCCATCAGAGGCAATTTGGGGTTCATTGTCTTGCCCAAAGACACTTCGATGGACGGACAAGGCGAGAATCAAACCCGCAATCTTCTGATCGACAGTTGACGCCCCACCGGTGCACCACAGCTGCCCAGTAGGGCATTTTCTTGAGTTTTAGGGTTCTAAAGTTTTTTGGGTTACACTGAAAAATATTATTATAATAGTATTGATTGTTCCTTTTAAAAAAAAAATATTTCTTAATTCACCAAAACAAACACACCATAAATTTGCTTGGGTTAAAGGAACTTGTTTATGAGATAAAGTTGCAGTGCTTCATGTTGTGATCATTAAATTAAATGAAGTCTACAATTTTATTACAATGAAAGATGTATTAATATCCATGTAGAGGTATTTTCAAAGTCATACTCTTAAAAAAAAAAGTAAAAATTGTTCTGGTACAGTATTGGGATGTATCACGATATATATCGCGAGACACGTATCGGATACGTATCGGATACGTACCGTATCGCTAGACTCTTGCTAATACACACCCCTAACTACAAGAGCTTTTTCTTGAGTTTTAAAGTTCAATTTTGTTTTTCTTTCCTGTATTTGATGAACATGTTTAAAACGATTTGCTCTGTGTGTCATGATCATGCGCTCTTCCTTGAGGGCCATTTATGGTGTCCCCTCCAGCATCAGCTCCAATAAATTCTTAGTGCTTCCCATCGTTTTGCCGTTCATGCATATCTGAGATGATGTCAGAAAAAGTGTCTTTTCTCCTTTGGCTGTAATTCTCTGTGTTTTCCAGTACAGATTTACAGCCTAGAGTGGCAACTTTAAATAATTTGCTTTAGAAACTGTCGCCTGAAACATTATTTTCTTCATGCAGTTTGGTCATGAAAATTCAAGCAGATATTTATGAATCCTCATGTGCGCTCAGGCAATGTTCTGGAGGAATTTCATTGGGAAAGTTGCCATTCATTCATCTTTGGGTTGTATCCTCTATTCTCCTTTAAGTAATGCTATGCTACGACCTGGTGGTTATTCACTAGAGGCTGGATAATGACTGAATAAAATGAAATATAAGCTTCTATAATGCAGTCTATCAATTGCTTCCTTGCGTTCTGGCTGCACTCCAAGATTTTTTTTTTTGCCTTCTGGCTCACATCTCAGGAACGAGGCGCAGCGAGAGTGTCCACATTGCACCATAAAAATAGCGACCGAGGCTGAGCATCACATTTATGTGAATGGACTGGAGCATAAAATGTAATGGTTGAGACCCGTGGAGTTCTCCTGAAATGGTTTTCTTTCAACGAATGTTTGTCGACATAATTTTGGGCAAGATGGTCTATTAAAAAAGACGACCATTTCTAGCGAGCTGTCAGTGGGTGGAGGGGTCAGATGCTCTTTTAATAGTGTCCTCAGGCCGCCCAATATTCATTCGGTGGGTCCGTGCCAGCAGCTGTCTCTCCACTAATGAGATAATATTGTTTTTGACCACGAGGTTTTAGTTAGCATAAGTGGCTAAATATACCTCTCACTTAGCAGCATTGTTAATGTAATTACATGACAGTCTGATTTAGAGAGCAATAATCTCTGATCCTCAACCATGAAAAATGGGAGCAAAAATGTTTTTCTTGCTTTCAGATGGTGCTCTACTTCTACCGCTCGGCGTGGTTTCTTACATCTCATGCAGATTGCAGTTCAGATCACAGTGGCTCTCTTCCTGCCCCCCCCTTCACCCTCAGAGTTGATCCAGTCATGTAGGTTTCATGACAAGCTGCCTGTCACTCAGTGCTGAAATGCATCAGCAAAATCTATTTAAGATGAAAAAAGGAGGAATAGTGGGAGAGCTCGCTGGCATCAGTTTAGGGCAGGCATGACATGTGTTTGACAGATACCCAGCATGTGTACATGTCAGATGAGAGACCAAAGGGAGGAGGAGAGGATCCCAGGCACGTCTTTAGAATGTCCCTGCAGAGCCCAGCGCTCGCAGAGCAATTCCTGCTTCCAGAAAATGTGTTTCCTAACACCTAACAACATAAGCCTTAGAACAGGCTTACCATCAAAATGCATTGTTTTATGTTTGTAATGTCAAATTTCAGTTTGAACATTTTTTGTCCTTTCCTTGCTAATCTTAACATAAAACACTTTGATTGATGTCTGAATTTACTTCTAGCTATAAATAATTCACTTATATTTTTGCGTTCACGGAAAATTAGGGTAATTTTGGAGCTGATATAGTTTAATGCACATTTGCATCAAATGGCTTAAAGGAAAAATCTAAAACGTGTTTTTTCTTCTTTATTTTCAGTTCTATCTCTCATCTTTTTTGCTTAATAGTTTCTCCTCTTGACCCTGATCACGCTGAAGTGCATTCTAAAGGATGGGTAGATGACATCATTACATATATTAGAGAACACTTTAAAAATCCAGGTCAAACAGATTGTGCTTTTTGTGATGACAGAGACAAATTGATATAAAGAAAATGATCTTCACCTGGTTACATTCTGTACCATTAAGACTTGGTTATATGAGTTAATGGTATCTTTTTTCTTTCCTTCTCCTTCTGGGAACAGTTTTTTACTCTATTATAGATACATTTTTTAGGTCATCTCAGAGTTTTCTTCCTTTCTTTCTGTTTGAACAGGATACTGAGTAGCTTTATACTTTTTTAAGATAAGTTATAAAGTTAATCTGTATTTCAGGAGCTGATAAAAATCCTGTTTTGGGTGTTTTTAATCTGTTCTTGTTGCATTTTTCTCATAACGGAGGACATATTTAAAGAAAATTAAGCTTAACATTCTATTATTGAGTATTTATTTAAATATTATCAGAAGCAGATTCAAAAATGTTCTTGAAAAAGCTTGTAGTTGTGACTTAGAAAGTACAATGGGCGAGCCACAACCTCCCTGCTCCACTCCATTATGATACATTCACTTGCAGACAAATAGATCCATGAACGTCTTAGTTTTCCTCGTCTGAGCTGATATCTGACTCAAAACTGTACGGATTCGTGTAGGGGTTGTGAAGGGACTGTAAATTAGGTCTGGGTGGAATGATACAAAATATTGATAGTATTGATATCAAGTTGGTATCGCATCGATACCGCTCCCCAGATATCGATACTTTCACTCTTGTTTGGTACTTTTCACTTGTTTTATTGTTGTATTGAAAGGCTAAGAAGTTACAAATTGTTTATATTTGGTTTATTGACTGTTTTGCATTTTTTCTTCACTCTTTATTTAATTTCAAGATGTTTTTTTTATTTTCATTTTATTTGTTTTTTCATTTAACTGAAAATATTGTCCCAGTTCTGTTATTATGTTTATCAAATCATCAAAAAAGGGACACTTAGAAAACACAATTCACAGCCATTAAAAACAATTGAGATTTTGAGATTCATGTCATATCCACTGCATTTATAAAAATATTGATATTGGTATCGACATTGGCGATATTGACCGGTATCGGATTGATACTCAAATGGTCAGTATCCCCCAGCCCCACTGTAAATTGGAGGGAGAGAGTGCCAATAGATGGATAATGGGAAGTGGGGGGATTACTTCATGCCCACAACTCAGAATTGCTGCTGCTCTGCAGAAAGTATGTCCTAGTTTTTTGCTAAAAACGGCATAATCATATTTAAAAGACCATCGAGAACGCTTTTACAACAGATCAAAAGATGATTGGACTTTAAGTTTTAGCTACTTGATGTTTTGTTGTCATCTTTTTATGTAACTTTGGTTTTTTATATAGTTATCCATTTTTTACTTTAGTAAAATTCTTGTTTCTGTTTGTCATCTGCTTTATTTTATTAACAAAACAGCTAATTTTCTTCCATCTTGTCTCTCAGGCTCTTCTACAAACCGTAAAGCTAACAAATCTATAATAATAAAAGTATTAGGCTGTGCTCATCGAAAGTCTTAGTTAGTTTCAGTTGGAAAAACAAATAAAAAATTTGCTGCAAAATTGAATCTTGCAGCAACTAAAACAATTAGAAATTAACACACAGTATCATATACCGAGTGTTCCATAAAATTCCATCTGAAGATGGAAAAACAAATGTAATCAGTCTTTGATAGTCTGCTTGAGCGTCCTTTATTACATTTACTGTGAAGTTCTACTTAAAAAAAACAGAGGCAATGTTTTCTTTCCTGGCTTTCTGTCTGTGTATAAGTCTTTCTTGCCTACTGTGCTGCTGCTGCTGCAGTCCCAAGATTTAATAACTTCACTAGCCTTTCACTTATAAGGCTGTATTATTCCTTGAGGGACTCCAATTGATCAGTCAGTGGTGGGCTCTTATACTGTGGCAGCCAGATGAATGGCAATGGTATAGACCTCATCTCAACCACTAAAGTATCCACTCTGGGAGTGGGAGGTACCACTCATCTGTTTTTGTATTCTTTTTCTCAAAACCGGTCCTCAGTGGGAAAAAGATTAAGTGAATCTTCAGTTCGTTTTTTTTTTTCTTTTTTCTTAAAAGACCCTGTGAGAATGGAGACTGGTGTGCAAAGAAAACGTACAGTTTATTTTAGTAACGCTGTCTCTGTGCTGCTGGAGATCTTACACTGGAATTTGGTTTGGGATTTTGTTTTGCTTATTCTCAGGATCATGGCACAAAAAAGTACAGTACTGCAACTGTTCTAGGGAATTGAGTGGTTGTTCAAACAGCCTTAACAGGACGCCATGGGATACGTGTTCTTTATTTTAGGTGGAAGTCTCCAATCAATTTAAAAATACTCGTCTTTGATTAAAAACAGAACAAAGAGCCAAATAATGGCTTTCTTTGACATAAAAAAATCCTCACTATGACGGTGTTACTCTGTTCTAACACTATCTTGAAAAGCTCTGGCTAAAAGTAGTTTGCCCAGTTTAAACTGTTCTTTCCAATCAGTCAATTAGCCTCTATGGTGAGAATGTTACGGTTTTAAAGTGTTCTAATTTCTGCACTTTGAAGTTTAAACTTTATTAAAAGGGAGAATTTGACCCTTTCACATTGATTTACCAGTAATAGCAGAGAGTAATCACACAGAGTACATTCACTGATTTAGCAGAAGCAGCCATACACGGACTCATAGACCAAATATGCAACAGCTGCATTTGTAATGCACTAGACCAGGGGTGTCAAACTCATTTTGGTTCACATTCAACCCGTCTGATCTCAAATGGGCCGGACCAGTACCATAATACAAAACAACCTATTATTATTATTATCTTTTTGACATTGAGATTTTGGTAATTGGGGTGTCTTACTTGACCCTTTTTATTGCAACTTAGCAGCAGTGAGGTTGGCAGGGAACCTAACTGCATCTTACCCAGATGTGGCGCATGCTTGCAAAGAAATGCTATTCATTTCTTGATTTCTTGTTATGAGTATTTATTTTCCTCTGCTCCCCCTAGTGGTGGAACTCCACATTGCAGCCAGTTCTTTAAAAAAACAACTCACCACAAGAATGGGCTAGAAACTTGCTTTTTTTTCCTCAACATCCTTATATTTTTTCTCTTCATGACTGGACTGGACCAAATCATCTGGCAGGCCGTATTTTTGACACCCGTGCTGTCAGGGACCACCTTGCCATGTCCTCCTCCGACCACCAGAGGGAACCCTCTCCAGAGTACTGACTACCTCTGCTCACTTCCGCTTCTGGGTTCACCAGCTTCATCGTCATCAGTATACTGTTTATATTCCTGCTTGTCACTCAGTTCCGTGCAAAGTCTTGAATCGTTTTCCCTAACATTCAGTCTGAGCATCGTTCTCTGTTTATCGCCTCTCTGGGTTTTGACCTTTCCCTTTTCCTCTCGTCCTCCTGCCTCGCTCCCATGTTTGACCTCTGCCTGGTTCCTGACTACAATTCTGCCTTGAACTTACCTGCTCGCTAACAAATTGAACTTTATTTAAAACACACTTTTTGATACAACAGTAGTGCTTTACGTAATTAGAAATGTTTAGGAATGAAATAATAAAATACACAGAATACCCTCATCTCTCCTGACCCCACAACACCCAACACACTAAAATGACGTGTGTGGTGCTTATCGTTCGCCGATTTTTCTTTTATTTTAAATCAATTAACTTAAACTAAACAACTATTAAAAAGGAGAATGAGTTAAGTTCTCTGTGATGTACAGTGAATTACTTTTAAGGTCATCTCCTGCAGTTATAGAATAGATAATAAAAAAGAAAAAAAAACTGTTGAACTCCTTTACTTCCACTTGAACCTTTTATTCCTTCTGTGCTAAAGATTGCTGTTTATTCTTTTCTGCAAGGTTTCTACTGCGTCCACATGCTTAATGCTGATTTTGATTATCTGTTGCATAGCAACAGTCCAGAGGTGGACGGAAGCGACATTTTATTCCTGTCAATAATAGAGGTGATGCTGATGAGAAAGGCCACAGTAAACCAACGACTTCAAGCTTCCTGTGTGACATAAGATACATTCAGAATCGGCCACTAACTTTGAGAGTGTTTTTGGGGAAAGTTTGCCAAACTTTTATCTTCAGATAAGAAGGCTGAATGTTATCTGTAACATCAAAGTATTTCCTAGATTAAATATGATGTAAGACATGAGAACAACACCCAGCGTGATAACGAAGTAACTTTTAAACTTAACTTCATGTTTTCTCTGTTAGGTCCCACTGGTCCTTTATTCATCTCAGTGGGTTTTCCATTTGGGGACAAAACTGAATCTGGGTTTTTAGAAAATGGCGATCTATTTAAAATCTGCTTTTGGAAGAGATTACTTCTTTGTTTCTCACCAGGCAACCACAGTTACTGTTTCATAAATTAGTTCTGCAGTATGTCTTAGTACTTATCATTTCCTTAATAGCAGATTTTTTTCCCCCCTTCAAAGTGTCCATATGAAATGTTCTAATCTATTTTTACGATCAATTCACATGTTTTTTTAATGAGAGGTTTCGCTTTGTGAAGCCGGGCACTGGAATCCATTTTTACCTGGAAAATATGCTGCAGCAAGTTGTGTTCTGCATATAGAGAATTATTGGCATGTGGAGCAAGCGGTATGATTTGAGTCATTATTAATTCATGCCGCGCCTCTATTGTGCAGCCCATAACCTCTGTTTTTTATAGCTGCTGCTGGTTCTGCGGTTAGGCCCTGTGGCCAGGACGTGACTTTGTTTTCAGTGTTTTGATCTGCCTGCATTTGTCGACACAAAAAAGGGTTGACTGGCAGCGCGCGGAATGGGGAGAGATGGAGACGGACAATTCATACAGTGGGTTTAACTGTCTGTCCCCCTGTTGTGAAAGCTAACTGAAGCTGCACTTGTTGCTGGTTTCCTGTCAGGTGGTTACATCTGTCCGTTTCAGCAGGAGGGCTGAGAAATGGCATTTGATGTGACGCTAATGCAACTGAGCAATTTTGGGCCCTCCATTTCCATTCAGCCTCCCAGTTGTTGAGGCTTGCCAAGAGTGCTTATTTGATCTTAGGTTGCCATATCTCTAAATTACCATGCAATTGAGTATATTATGCATAAGCTGTAATCAACTTATGTAATCATGGATTTTATTGTAACATACTCAATGTTTGAGTAGGCGAGCGTTGGTGGATCGTAACCTCAAATGCAACACTCTTCACTGTTATTTATTATTCTGACTTATCATCTTGCTCTTACTGGTTTAGCTAACTATATAACTGGTTAGTCTGTTTCCTTGGCAGTCATAGAACTGATGTTCTATCTGTATTGGAACACATATTACTCATTCTTACATGTCTAAATAACACATGGGCAAAATTTCTGCCCAAGAGTTGGATTGACTGTATATGAAAACTGAACTGACTCCATATCATTTTATATTATTGTTATTATTATTGGCCCAATGTTATCTTGTGACATCCCAATTTTTACAGTATATATATTTTATTGAGAACAAATTATTTAAAGTTTTTAAAGGTTTAGGTTGATTTGTTCTGGTATAATATTCCTGTCTGTTTTTATTCATATTTATGTTTAAAAAGTTCTGCTTTAAAAGTTTAAACATTTTCATTTTTTTATGTATTCAATAAATGTTTGTCCTGTTTGGCCCGCGACCTACTGTGTGTTTGGGATTTTGGCTCCTATGAGATTGAGATTGCTTCAAGAAGCAAATATCCCGTAGACTTCCACTGAGAAAGAAACAGCTACTTTGTCACTCTGTTTGTCAGAATAGCAGTTTTTGCTCTAATATATTTGTTTAAAAATTCTTGTAAATTCCAATTTTTTCATGACATTATTATCTGTAGTTCAAGTTTTCACTGTATAAATAGGTCAGTCAGATACCTCAATAAAAGTGATCTGATGTTGAACGTTCGAAATGTCTGATTGACAAATCCCCCTGACCCCGCTTTCAAATGGGGCGTAGGCTTCCAACAAACTCACGCCTGATTGGTGAGAGTAGTTGTCATAGTAATGTTTCTCTCAGACCGACTCGGACCAATCACTGCTTGATGACGTCATTTGGCTCCAACATGGCGGAAATGCTAGGTGATATGGAAAAAAAAATGTATATCTTGATATAGATCATTTTATATCACAATTATGATATATATCACAATATATGTATATATATATATATATATATATATATATACGTATATTTTCACCTATTCTCTGAAAAAATTGACAAAAATGTAATTACTTACTTTTCTCCGTCTTTATTTTTTCAAGTAACCTGTTAGTGAATAGTTATAAATGAAAAACATTTTTAAAAATGCACAACAGTTTCCAGTTTCTTACATGTTTGCTCAAAGTTCAGCAATAAAAGTAAACAAATAAAAACGATAGAAGAGAAATATCATGATAGACGCTTTTCTAACCCCCACATGATATGTATCGTCATATCGCACAGCACTGGTAGTGGAGTCCATTTCAGGAAAAAATAACAACTGCATTGACTTCATTTGTTGAAGGTTAGCTATTTTCTACGAGTGACGTCACACTCACTCGGTCCAGTTTTCCTATACAGTCAATGGTCACATTCCAGTTTAATTTGAGGAACCGGACAACGACTTGGAGAAACTTTTATGATTGGCTAAAGGTAAATCAACCAACCTTAAGTGATTTAAACAAAAAAATAAAGGGATATGAATTCTTGGATAGCACAAAAGTATCATTTTAAGAGTCTACTAAAACATATATACAACAATATTGCAATTTTTTTTAATCAGCATTTTGTATTGTTATTAGATACATAGTAAAAATAGTATTTTTTTTTAGAATGTGTCTTGTGAGTTTTTGTTCTTGATCATCATATATTCTAGCCACTGAAGGTATTTATATTGAAAGCATTGATTGATAGAAAATCATGTATATAACTTCAGACACTTTCTCCTTTAATGTTTTTTTAATCCTTTTTCTATGATGTTAATGGTAAAGACACGTATTTTATTTAACTCTCCTTTTAAATTACTCTTTGCTCCTTTACTTTTTAAGAAAAAATAGTGAAATTATCTCCTTAAAAACATTTACTACATGTCCTCCTCACAGCTTAGAATGAAGCGAGTAAATACATAATGAATGCCTTTTATCAGTACATGAGTTGACAGTGTTGCTTAAACTACTTGCAAATATTTTATTTTGAGTCAATCTACATATGTGTCAATTACCCTTCCAGATTATTTCATATTAAAAAAAATATCTATAAAAAATCAGGGGCGGAAAAAGCTTGTAAACATCAGATGCTCTGACATAATATGAGCCAATGAAAGGATTGTATAATGATTATTTTATGACGTACAATACACCTATAATAGAAGTGACAAATTGTACATGTTGTTTCCCGTCATGGAACAAGAAACATGTCTGATTCCACTCTGTTGCAGCCAGTGAAGCCTGTGGCATCAGAATGAACATCATGCTTCTGTTTTTCCTGTCTCTCCTGTTGTGCTTCTATTATTGCATGCTGTGCTTGACTGGCCAGGTGATGCTGATACAGCCAGTCATGCAACCACCGGTTATAAAAGCGTGTTATTCCTGATGCCTCCTACCTGTATGTTATGTCAGTGGTTTGATTGAAGCTAAGTCCTAAATCAACTTGTTATGTCGCTGTAGCTTGTGAGAACTTTCTGTGCTGTTTGTAACTACACACTTGAACAAGAGTCCAAGACACATCTCAGTCATTGACTAAAACAACTGAATTCTAGTTTTAAAACACGTTTGTCCCATTGTCATTTATGTGAATGTGACTCTAAAAATGATCTGATTGATTCGAAGTCCTGTGATTGAACTATTATAGTACATTAACAGTAAATGTTTGGGCTGTGGATCGTTACTCAGGTGGCGATCTGATTTGATTCACGAATGAAAGTCAACGATTCATAGATCGAACCATGATTCTTACTTTTTAATATGATTTTATTTGTATGTCTTTTTACTGGATGTAAAAGTTAAAATTATATGTATTAAATCACCATACTTTATTTACAATAGGGGATCAGAATCATCAAACCTGATAAAAACACAGAGATCACTTTTACTGTATACAGTGCTGCACTGGATATCAGTGTGAGACTACTTTTCTCCGCAACAGAACTCACTAGAATTACGTCAATTGTTGAGTTGTTACCAGATTCAAAAGATTGTAAACACTGGAATAACTTAGGTCTTAATTTTTTTGGAACATCAGTCCCATTTTTTTTTTACTTCAAAAAAACACTCGGTAGTTTTACTTTGAAAGCTAGATGCTTCATTGACACTTTATTTTGAAGATTTTCTCACTTGCAGTGATGGCAGCACTGCGCATTTGGCTTTTTGGCATTTCCGACAAATAAATACATCTTATCGAGTTGTATTTTTACTACACTCTACTATATACTCATATTTTCAAGAGAAGATTGTGAATATTTGCGTACTTGGACACTCGTTACAGCCCTAGTGAAAGCAATAGTTTAAAGTAATGCAGTTTATTCAAAAATAACAAACAGTGATTGATTTGAAATAAACAAAGCATAATTCTTTGATTTTTGAGCCATAAGGTGCACTTAAAAATCTTTAATTAAAAAAAATGAACAGTGTGACTTAAAATCTTGAGTACCTTTATATGTGGATTAATTCTGGTTTTGGTTACTGATGTCAAAGCGATTTCTTTTTTTTTTTCTTATAAAGGTTCATGGTCAGTCAAAATGTCAGTCTGTTTCTCAAGTTGAAAGCAAATTTTGGTTTTATTTATATGCTAACAAGGCTAACATGCTGCCAACAAGGCTAAAAGTTGCATGCTTTGTGAAAGCGCTAATGCTAGCGGCTAATTCTTCTCGCGTGTTTAAGATGTAGCAGTATAAAATGTTTTTTTTTTTTTTTTAATGTGTTACTAACAATGGAGGAAGTTAGTGTACTCACTGTAATGTTTGTTTTAACAGCATCAGTCTCTTTTTATGTGTTGCAAATGAGGTTGGGAGTTACAGCTGTTGTTGTGCTAGCATAGCCAATGCTTCCAACATGTAGCATGTTTCAAAAAGTTCTGGTGTTGCTGTAAATACAAATATTAAATTATATCTGACAGATTTATTTCTGACTCTTTTGCCTTGCTCAAAGCGCCTTATAGTTTTGTGCGCCTTAAATATGACATAATTTCAAAAATAGATCATTCATTGATGGTGCGCCTTATAATCCAATGCACCATGTATTGTAGAAAGTCTGGTTGACTTAAAAAAGTAGAGTCCTGTGATATCATGAGTCACTGCTTCTGAGCTGTTATTACTGGAACATATTGTCCTTAAAAATATGTTCTTTGAGCAAATAGATCATTTGAAAATGACCAATTGGAAAGTAAATTTGCAATTTTTCCTGTGTTCCATTTTACTTTTTGGAGCAGATTGTTGTTGCTTTATAACTTAATGGCTCTATTCCCTTTAGAAACTTAAAATACAAACTAGATTGATTACATACAAGCAATAGACAATTAAATTAGATTATTTAAATTTATTTCCAGGATTATATTAAAAAACATATTACTATTTAAAACAAAAACTTTGAACATTGTTTTTGAGAAACATTTTAATGTTTTTTTTTTCTTACTGTATCACATTTATAACTATCTATAATCTATTAATTTGTCTACAATGCTATTGACATGTCATAAATTAATTGCATGCTGTAAATCCCACACAGAATTTAACTAAGCAAGTGAGAGATTAACCTAATACTGTTTCTCCTATTTATTTATTTTTGTTTCTTTAATGTTTTAATTTTTATTTGTCAGTCTCACTTTTTGAACACTGTAAAGACCATGCTGATCATGTGAGGTTATGGTTGTTTCTTTGCTTGTGGAGAGTTGAGTCGACTCTGCGCTCTCTGAACTCTCGTCTTCCCCTCACTGCTTGGTGTTTTTGGGTCCAGCCTGAAAGTCAGTTCCCTTGGCCTGCAGCTCCAGCTGTAATCAGCAATTCTCTCCACATTGGCAGCCCCAGCCTACAACTTCCTGCACCTTAATGACTCCAGAGTCCCAGGCCAAAATCAGCTGTGGTCCATGTGGAGGCCTTCCTTTCTCTCTATCAAACACTAGCACAGAGGGTTTCCCTAAAGGGAAAATGTACTGATGTGTAGGACCAGCGCACAAGAATTCAGATGTTTTAAGCTCTGATCTTTGTATTTTCCTGATGGGGATTAAAAACCTTAACTCAAAGAAATATTGCATATTACCCATTATACGTTTTTAATCAGATTTTCTATTGTTGTCCTTGTTGTATCCCCTAAGCAAAGTTTCCATTTTGCTTCCGCATTCTGCCAACTTTCCCAAGAAACTTTGATTGATGGTTGTGCTGTTGGCTGAAAGATAATCACATCAAGGGCACAGACCCTGACCTCTTTTTGCATCGGTAAGTTTCTGCTCAATGAAAAGCACTCAATTGGCAATTGTTGTTGGGATTGTGAGTAGCACCTTATTGATTGGCAACAAAATGTTTTTAATGTTGTAGATGAGATTTCTGGATTGCCCGCTAAAAGGAAGATGGAAACTCTCTGCAATCTATTTTCAAGTAAAGTTCCAAATTGAAAATCTTTACATGCATAATTAAGGCTTATTTGAAAGGAATGTCAAATATATTGCTTTTGTGGGGTCCCCCACCCGCGCCACCCATTTACCAAGGCTTGGTTATGTTTAAAACACAAACCTGCTCTGCATTTTAATGCGTTGAAGTAATGAATATAAAATAGAGGGCAGTTATGATTGATTCAGCCTTTTTATTGAGATTATAAGCTTGAAAGTAAGATTTGCTAATCACCCAAATTGTTAGAGAACACTTGACAGGTTATAAAAAGGTAGGTTTTGTCCTCTGGTTATTGTGCAGGGTCAGTGGATTTGCTGTGCTGGTCAAGGATATTTGGGCAAGCGGGGCTACTTCTTTCACATGGGGGATGTCCTGGATTTGAAACAGCCTGTCCAACTGAATGTTTAA
>NC_050516.1:21783266-21810609 GCF_002922805.2 Oryzias melastigma
TTTTTTTTTTTTTTTTTTGCGCCAGAGAGGATCTAGAACTTGCAACACATTCTCATTCTTAAGTCGTCACATATTGACATTTGATCCGCATCACTTTTTGACGTTTTGAGTAAATGGCATAAACTTGTATAGCGCTTTTCTACCTACCTCGAAGGCCCCAAGCGCTTTACAATCACAGACCCATTCACACAGTGACACTCTGCTTCCAAGTTGTGTGTCCCCAACTTGTTTTTTTCCTGTGCTGGCTGTTTGTAAAATCAAGGGTGAGCAAACCTCGGGAAACGGTACCGGATGTGCACTGGTCCTTGGGATGCATCCAGTACCGGTACCCTGACCTTAATCTGGGACTGTTTCGGGTCTGATTCAAGCCTGGTTCGGCCTCTGGTACCAGTTTGGGTCCGGTACCACATCTGGACAGGTGTCGCGTTAGAATTAGGGTTCAAGTACCAGGTTTGGGTACCAGTGCGCTACGCGTCAAGGTACTGGACCCAAGGTTCTAGTTCGCGCCTCGGAGGTGGGGACCTGTGATTTAATGGGAACTGCCATTCCGTCAAAAAACAACAACTTGGGGACACCCACAACATCAATTTTTAGCATGGAAAGATCCTATGTGATGACTTTTGGATGAGAATGTGTTGGAACTTAAGGCTTAAAACAAGTTTTCAACTAGATTAAATACATTGTAGTAAATGCATTAGACAGAGCCAGCATACAAAAATCTAAATATAACTGAAGCAAAGTAAGATGTTAGATCATCTCTGGAAATCTTGGTTATATTTCATAATTGTTGACAAAATATAAACATAAAGCTCCCATGTCTTGTTGTACATGGGTCTACATTAACATTAGGGGTGTAGGGGAAAATCGTTTTGCCGATATATCGCAATATTTCGTATGGTCATACTTTAAAATGTTGACATGACGATATTTAATTCATTTTTATGAGCGTCCTTTAGCATCTTTTGTTTTCCACCTAAACACCTGACCACTAGTTGGCAGCACAGCACACTGAGCCTCTTTAACCATTTAACACCCATTGTTTATGATCTTTGATTTACTATAATTTTTTAATTTGATCGTGTTAACGGTTGAAAAGTTACAATATGTTAAACATTTCGTGTTTAAGGGCCATCGGCGACGGCTTAGGTGTTAAAGGGTTAAACAACTCCACACCACAACTAAAACAACAACACGTTCTGTTAAATGTTCAGTCAGCCTCGTGGTTTTGGTTTGTTATGCGATGTACTGCTTAGTTTTAACTTGGGATGGGTACTGAACCGAAACTCTGCCAGGTTGCTGCCAGAATCACAAAGTAAAAAGCGAATTGCGTACTTCGTAGCGGTTCAGAGGAGAACGAGTGAAATAGTGCTGCTGTGCAGTGTTTTTTTAAGGTTCCCATTCAAGCACTGTTCAAGCTCCTAAACTGTTTAAATGCTAGATTTAACAATGTTGGAAATAAACAGCACTTTATTTCCTCAATCATACTTTTCATTTATTAATTTTTTTTCTTGCCCTCAAAAGTATTTTATGATGAAAATCAGACAGTATTGATTGTTCCCTTCAAAAACAAATATTTCTTAATTTACCAAAATAAAAGCACCATGAATTTGCTTGGGTAAAAGGAACTTGTAATAAAATATGGTTTCAGTGATTCATGTTGTGATCATTAAAAAAATGAATTTTGCCATTTTATTACAATGAAAGACGTGTTCATATTAAGGTAGTATGACTAAGTCATACTTTCAACAAAAAAAAAACATTTTTTGTTACTTTCTTAGGACATTTCATGATACGTATCGTATTGCAAGACTCTTGCCAATACGCACCCTTTATTAAGATGTATTATTTGCAAAAAATAGGTATTTTGTAGACAAATCTGTATTTCTTAGTGGTTTGTATCATCAAATGAAGGGTGTTATAGAATACGTCTCTGTGGTACAGAGGAGTCTCTAAATCTGCACTGCTTCTCTGTGTTTTCTCGGTCAGATGACATGCATAACCAGCTGCTGTGCATTAAAAGGGGCTAAATAAAGATTAGTGAAGTTGGTGGGGTCATTTAGTTGAAGCCACTTAATTGGTCAGTAATAATGTTGAAGTGACTGAGCAGTTCATGGCTGCAAATGAGAGAACTGCCACATATTTCCCAGAAATGGGCTTTAACCACATGGCATTGATACTGCACAGCAGAAATGTTTAAATGGTGAAAAAATGAAATTATCCAAAACTGAAAGACATGGTTTTTTTAACATTTTTTATTTTCTTGTTTACTTTTGAGAATAAAAAAAATATGTGTGACATCAATAACTGTATATTTGTAGGAGAAAATGTGCTAGATCGTCACTTTTATTTGAATTTTATTTTTTCAGGTTTAGACCTAACAAAATATGAAGGCAATTTATTGGCATTTTTTTTATTAAAATTAAAAAAATGTTTTAATACATTTTCTTAGAAAGAATTCTATTATAAATTGTAAATATGGCATATTATAAAACTCCTGGAAAAATGTAACTGATTTTAGCTCAAAGCAATTTCTCATCTGGACTGAACTTGATGAGGTCACCTCCAGTTCATTCTGTAGTGCTTAGCTTTTGTAAATACTCCCTAATGTTTGTGTGGAGGTTCACAGTTTTGTCAGGTATTTTGGTAAGCAGTAACACATTTTGAACAATAAATGTTCATTGTCACATGTGAATGTTTTCTCAGATGCATCAGACACATTTCGGCAGTGGGCACCACAATCCTGATATTTCTCAACTGACTCATTATTCAGCGTTCACCTTTGATAATTCATAGTTCACTTGTTAAAGATGTAGCTTTTACCACCACGCTGTTGTTTTACTCCCGTTTGTTTCTTGTTCTCTACACGCACATCATCGCTGTAGGTCAGGTGTGAAACCCTTCTGTGGAAATAACTATTGTGGGAAACATTAGGAGTGATTAATAACTGATAATCTGCTTGGTATTAATGGGCAGCAGTGAGTTTTAAAAGAGAATACTGAAAGGAATCCAATAAATTTGTTATGTAAAATGTATTCTGTGTTGTGGAAGGTACAGGGTTCGGAGGGGAGAGGATGAAGAAAACGTGCAGTTATAGTGACAACAGAACACTGAAGGAGTAAGAATGGAAAATATGTACAGATATAAGGTGATGCCTCACTCTCTCATTTAAGGTCACTTAAAATGTTTCTCGAAAAAAGAAATGCATAAGTTCAAGTGTAAACCTACTGCACACTTGTCAAATGTTTAAGAATGCACCATATGCATTCTTGATGCTACATCACACTAACCAGCACATGTACCTACAGTGGTGCAAAAAGTCAAAGTGGTGCAAATCTTTGGAATCTTGTTCATGTCAGAGGAGGGATCTATCGAACAACCCATGGAGGAGCACACTGAGGGTAAGATAGATGCAGGTTATTGCACCTCAGGTGGTAACGGAACAATGATACAGCCAGATACACAGCGGCGTCTCCAGGAAACCCCGTCTTGTGTAGAGATGCTCTCTAGAGACATTCACGTGAGGAATTTAGAGTACCAGAGAATCTGTGTAAAGTCCAGTCCACGGTCATGAAAGTGAACTCCAATTTTGGCCAACACACCAAAAAGGGACAAACTTGACTTAACGTCCAAAAACAAAACAGATAAAAACCTGCAGGCAGAACCGCCAACTTGATATGGCTTGTTCGAGGGTAGAGAACACAACAAACTAGTGTGTAGGTGAAGGAATGGAGCTTAAATCCTCCAGGATCCAGCTGCAGCGAATGATCAATCAGTGGAGGATGGAGAGTGAGCATATGGCAAGCCATGAGGGCCAAAAAGCTAATAGATCCTGACACTTCAGGCTTTTTCTTTCACAGCTCTATTCCGATATATGAAAGACTTGGTGTCATAGAATTCCAGCCGGGGACAAAACACAATTATTAATTTCTCCCACAAGATCAATGTTCCAATGGTTGGAACTCCCGTGTTGAAAAAAGGACGCTACGCGTCACCACCAAATACAAGAACCTGATTGGGAAAGGTTCTGCTGGTTTCACTATTAAACTGCTTGACTTTTTTATGTAGCAGCGGTGAAGATTTAGCGAGACACAGAGCTAGCATAATCAGACAGGGGATTTGGGGGCGGAGCTACTCAGCTGAGCCTAATGGCCACGCCCACCCAGAGGAGTTTGAAAACAGCTTTTTTTAAAAATAATAAATAAAACACTACTGGGAACGGTTTTTAAAATAAAAAAATTGTCATGGGGGACTTTAACGCTCGTTCAATAGCCACGTATTTTGTACGTAGGGCCCAAAAATTGACTTAAAACCTTGCGTAGCGACGTGTGAATGTGAGAGTTTTGAACATGGAAGCCCAAAACGCAGATATTCAGATTTACACAAACTTTTCACTGAAAGTGGTTACTTGAACTCACATTTCTGAGCCCGGTGTGAATGTAACATGATAAATACATTCACGTATGTAATGTTAGAACTATTTTAAGCCTATATTTTATGAGAAGATCAACATTTTTGAAAGATTTAAACAAAAAAAAACAGAGATTGAACAGCATATATATAAATGAACAGAAATATGTCACAATCTGGTTCTGAGAGGATACATCCTTGTACCTCTTAGATTTCTTTACCTTTTATAATACAGAGTCAAATATCAAAACAAAATGTTGCAGGAGCTCTCGAATGTTTTCTAACCATCAGATGCGTCTGTGTTTCCAGTTCATGTGAAAGCAGGAACCTGTGAGGTTATCGCTGCACACCGATGCTGCAACAAGAACAAGATCGAAGAGCGATCCCAGACCGTCAAGTGCTCCTGCTTCCCTGGACAGGTGGCGGGAACGACGAGAGCGGCCCCATCTTGTGTAGATGGTATGGCAGCCCCCCTCTCATTATGGATTTTGGGAATGATTTCGGGGGAAACGTCTCTACAACTGCCACACTTGTCACTGTACATCCGGTGCCTTTTTTTCCCCATTCAGAGCTTCTCCGTATGAAAGGAAAATGACTCGTTCCTGGGCATTTCATTCACTTAGCCTTATGTCTTGAGGTTACATCAGACAGGTTCCGGAGAGTCGACAGATGCCCAGGTAATTTAGCATCATGTCAGCGGTAGCCCCAGTTACATGTGAATCGATCCGTGTCTTCTCTTTTCAGTGGAGGAGCTCCGACATAGGCTTCCCTCCATGTTGACAGTTCTCTCCTTGCTTTAGAAATGTCAAGGGAAGATGTTTCTACCCTGTAGGCTTTTTTTCAAAGCAGCAGAAGACCTTGACTGGATGTTTTCTCACTCCCGCTATACATGTAAACAGCCACCCTCCTCCGAGTGAACACACCGTTCTCACAACACTCAGCACCTTGACATTCACCTGTGCCCTCTAATTTAGACCCGAAAACACACCAGGGCAGAACTGAAAAGCCCCCACGAATCCAGAAATCAACATGCTCCCCTCAGTCTCTGGGATAGAAGTCAAACGGGCTTTTGCTTCAATAAAGGCTAATGTTTTTAGAGCAGCGTGCTGTTAATTGCTTTTAATATAAATGTTTGCACTCTTCCTGTTTTATTGTCCTCAGCGTCGATAGTCGCTCAGAAGTGGTGGTGTCAGATGCATCCCTGCATGGATGGAGAGGAGTGTAAAGTGCTGCCGGATCTCAAAGGATGGAGCTGCAGTACAGGAAACAAAGTCAAGACAACCAAGGTGGGTGTCAATTTGGAATTCTGCCTCAAAGTCCCACTTAAAGATCATCTTTGGATCTATTTTAAAAGTGTTCCCAGCAGATCAGTCAATGGGATCGCAAATCGAAACAGGAAGTTTTGGAGGCAGTATAGTGCTTGCTCAATCATAGAAGAAGAAAACAGATACAAACTTACATTTCATGTTAGCACAGCAGTGATGCACTGCAGTCTCTGCGTCTTCCTCACTCTACTCCACATCTTTGTCAAGGTAATGTTAACAAGAAAATGGGTGTAATTTTTTCTATCCTCATTTAGAATATCGGTGGATTTTAAGTTTATAGACCAAAAATGTGCAGCACTACTCTCACCAGAACTAAGAACATTTTTAAAGTGTTGGTTAAGCTTCCCAAGTTCTAAGAAAACTCATTAGCTTCAACACCAGAGCTAACAGTTTCACGCAGATTTGCTTTAGAACGGAAAGTCCTGCAGAACTTTGAGGATGGAAAAACTGTGGAGAACATTTTCAGGATTTGTTGTTAAATGATCCAAAACAACAGTGATGTTTAGGTTTTGTTTACTGAAATAAACCTGAAAGTTGACCAAAAAAAACAAAACAAAACAAAACAAAAAAAATCCCCAAAAATATTTTTGCTTACCATTTCTTTAGGTAGTTCAAACAGTGCAGGGATCAGGAACCCAAAAACTTGCGAGCTAATTATGGCTTTTTTTGTGCTAGCATATAGCTTAGCTAGGTCCTTAAACGTTTTGCCGTTTATAGAGTGAAATTGAAAATCATGAACTATAATTATAAAATTCAAATTTCTGTAAACTCATTATACGCTGAGCATTAGTGTACCATATGACGTGAACCTCCACGGGCTGAGCACCATCACATTTTGAGAAAAAAAAAAATGCACATCACTAATCGAAAAATAAAGAATCTATGACTAATCGACTATTAAAATAATCGTTAGTGACATCCCTAGTTCCCAGTGGTCTTTTAATTATGATTTTAGCAACAAAAATCCAGTTCTGAGCCAAATGCTAGCTCATTAAAAAAAAGACATTCATGAATCTATTTTTACAAGTGGATGCATCAGAACTCATTTTGTAGCCAATCGACTGTTGCACCTGTGTGACTTCTACAAGCTTTTTCCAATGGCTTTTTTTTTATCTGCTCCTCATTCACAACAATTTGAACAAAAAAAGGCTGAAACCCTCCCGACAGTTATGTTTTTTTTTTTAAACGTAGCTCCACCCACATTGCTATTATTTGCTTAAAACTCCTGATTTGGTTGAGCTTTAAAAAAAGGATTTTGTCAGCAGACCTTGAACCTAAGGGATGGTGGGATGCTCTGCTGAAAACTTTCCCAAAAGAAGGCCTAAACAACTTCTCCCACACTTCAAAGTTAAAGACAAATAATTCAAGGATCAGTTTATTTTTAGGATCTGTGTGGCTGAGATTTGAGTTCATGAATCCTCTTTGTATTGAGATGCAGACAAAACTTCTACAAATGAGCATAGTCAGTGCTTCATATCAGCAAAGGTTTTATTTGTTAAAATAAAGGCTTAACAGAGCAGCTAAGGCTAAAGTTTTTCCAAAGCACTAAACAGATTCTATAATTGATCCCTGCCTTCCACTTAACAGCTTAAGTTAGTTAACTGGCCATTGAGTTGAACAGTACACTGCAATAAATGAGCAATATGTGTTCCAGAAAAGGGCTTTAGCTTCAAACCAGCTCATGTTTCCCCTTAAATCTAACTGCAAATAGCTAAAATGATCATTTTAATTAAAAGTACATTTAAAAGCTGGCCCAAATCATCAGGAAAACAGAATTTGGGTGTGTTTCTTTAGGGTTCGAGGGCTTGAGTTGTAGTTTTCTAGAGATTAATGGAGCTTGTCTGGTTGTGGTTTAGGTCCCAGGGTGTGGTAGACCCAGAGTGGTGGGTAGGTGAGGAGTGAGGGACACTATAGACCCCCACCCATCCATCACAGTCTACTATTTGACTTACCAAATGCCTGTAGTTGAGCTGCATCCTCCATTATTCATGCATACAGGAGGCCTGGATGAAGCAACACTTTTTATTTTAGTTGGGTTAATAATTCATGCCCCCTCATACAGCCACAGGGAAGCAGAAACACAGGCTCAGACGAGGAGAGGGGGCCTGGTGGGCAGTAGAACCCTTCAGAACCTGAGCTCTATTTTTAATTAGGGAGTCAGTGGAGGTCGCTCCATGCCCATGGCCTTGCTCCCTCCCACAGCGAGCCAGCGAGGGACAACTTGTGTTTGCTAGAAAGCTCTCTACTCCAACTTCTTGGACACTTAACATCCTTCTTAGGAATGAAGAGAGAAAGGGAAAAGAATGGAGCTCACAGCGCTAAGTTTGGGCTTTGGGGTAGTTTGGATTTCATTGGAAATATTCAAAAAGGGAAAACAGCTTGGAATAAAAAATGTTGATAAATTTTTAAACTTATTGATGAGTTCCAGTTAAATTTGACAAAAACAGACATGAATATTAAAAAATGAAGCACAGTCTCATTATCGTACACAATAAAGTGGTCAATTCTATTAAGAAAAAGGGCAGAATAATTAAAGTAAATATAATTTTAATCAAACAAAAGTAACCAAAAGGTGGATTTTAAATTGTTGATCAAAGATTCGTCATTTGCATCATTAGGTTGATGTTTTTGTTGCTTCTGATCATAGGGGAAACTGTACAGGAAATGGCTGCTCACAACCTGATGTTTACAGGTGCAGTTACAGAAAATAAATGGCAGCTATTAGTTTCCATGTGAGCTCACTCAAAGGGTTTGTGCTTACAGCAGGTTTTATTAGAGAGTTAAATCGGACACAAACAATACTTTATCAGTGACGTGCGGTGAGATTCACGGCGGTTGAGGCTCTGACGTCATCACTCAGATTTAAAAACATGAACCCTACAGAGCACCCTATTCAACATGTGGTTGACAACAGTTAAAGTGTGCTCTTTAAAATTTCGTTTTTTTTCTTTCGTTTACAAAGTGTAGCACAGAAAAGAAATCATCAGAATTGTTATTATTGACTTACTTTTACTTATGAATAAAGTCCATCCACTGCTCCTTGTGATGAAACACATTAATAACCTGTTTGTAGAAGTCTTCCTTTTCCTTCTTCAGTTTTCAAGTCTCAGTGGAGATCACTTCCAGTGACGAGTCTCCACAAATTCCTGATTTTAGACACAAAGTCTTGCATTTAGAAAATGATGCTAAGAAATATTAAGGAATACCTGAACGGCTGCACTTTATGGAGGACCTGAAGAGACAAACTGAAATAAAAATTATTAAATACAGGTATAATTATTTATTTAAAATTGGAGTTAAACAAATAAAATTGGAAAACAATAAAAAAAAATGTGTAAATACAAACTTTTTTGACTGCATCTCACTGAAGCTTATGCTACGGTCACAAATACAACTGGGGAAGCAAGAATCTTTCCATGCCGCCACTTAATTTTTTGTTGTAATTCTTGGCATGGTTATGTATGTAGACGGTGGCAAGCGTGCAGAAGCGCCGCTTTTTATATTCCCCCGGACTACTGGGCGGCTGATGGCACTTCATACGGACGGCAGAGACATTTGCACAATGTCCAGTCACAGCTGCTGCGATCCGCCCTGTGGCGGTCCAGCTGTCGCCCAATTTTGTAATGGCGTCACCCCTTCCTATCACTGGACTGTCACTGCACAACTTCAAAATGTGCCGGGCGGCCACTGACGTCAATTTTTTGAGAAAAATCGTCTGGTTGCCATAAAACGGGTGGACAAGCTACGGCCAGAGAACCCGCCAAACTATTCGATCTGCCCTGCCAAATGAAATAAACTATGATGATAGTGTTTTATTTTCTAGTGTCTCCCCATAGTTGAAGCACTATCAATAAATTTACCTTTGTTTAGATGCAGAAAATTTTTTAGGCATTCCTGAGGTGTTGGAATAATTTTTTTTTAAACATTCACATGGATTTTCCAAGTCTGACCGTCATTTTTCCCATCATTCCAACACAATGTTTTCTCCCTGAAATCAACCTATTGATGCAATTGGCACTAAAATGAGAACAAATTCACAGTTTTTAAATAAAAGCTCAAAAGTGTTCAGTTCTAAAATATATACATTTATTTACAATCAAAACTGAAGCACTTTTTTGTCCGGATCTCATGCCACTCCTCTCTCTTATGAGGTGGATTACCAAAATATGCCACACATTTTTTTCCTGGTACGGCCCTTCCGTCAAACTCTAGAACCCTTTGTGACCCACGAGTCAAAAAGTTTGTCCAACTTTACCGTAAAACATAATCTTTTTCTGAAAATCTCTGTGACCATCACACAGTGTGTAAAAATGCCAGCAGGCAGCCACCGCCGGAATTTTCTGAAAAAGGTACGTTTAGGTCGCCATGCTGTGGCATTCTAGGATATGTGACAGAGATCCCTCCTATGAAAGAAAATCTAAACCTTTATTCAATATTGTTTTAATAAAAATGCATTTTTATATGATGGAAATGTGTGTCTATATATCATTATTTTTCATGTAATTATTCAATTTGTAAATGTTATTTTTGCATAGTTTTGATGTCAGAATAATAAAATCTAAATGTTTTCCTTGCTTTACATTACATACATTTCTCATTCAGCAATATTATTCTTTTGTTGTTTTGGTGGCATTGTTGGTGAAATATGAGGGCATGCTTTCACCCAACAATGAATTCGCATCAGTAAATCAGGTGTCTTAAGGCCCTCAAGCCTCGGCTTGGACAAACAAGTTGGTTTCATCTTTCTCCGCATGTTCCAGGAGCTGCTAGTTTTATAGTCTTCTAATATCAAGAATTATAACCCTGCCAGCGCCTGCTTTTCGCTTCCTATCAATCAGAACACATAGGGCAAAAGAACCACAGAGCCCCTGCACTTGACAGATGTTATGAAGCTTGGAGAGAGTATTAAAGTTTTTTGATAGATTGCTGTCTGAGAAAGATTTCTATTTGAGAAATAATGAAAATATGTCTGACATTTGCAGCACCCAAACTGCATGAAAGATATTCTACTGTAGTTGCAAAGGCAGTCTGAAAACAAAATGTCTAATGTCTTAGTTAAAACGAAAGATAATTTTTAACCAATTAAAACATAAAATACTTTAACCTATTTTACAGCCTTTTAGGTGTTTTTTTTTTTCTTTACAAATGAATGTGTGGCCTTTTAGAAATGCGAACCAACCACATACAAGAGAAAATAAAATGTGTTTAGATTACTGAAGCTTTCTTACTGCCTTACAAAGGTGCATATTTGTAAGGAGCATATCCTTCTGGGATGCTGGGTTTGACAGTAGTTTCAGTAAAAAAATATGGTAAAACTTTACAATTGATAAACAACTTTTCCCTTTCGGCATTCACTCACTTCCTTTCTCCTCCAGTGAGTATGGAGGCTGCTGTAACGGTCCTCCACTGTGAATCTGCTCGCCACATTTAACTGAATCTGAAAACTATAAGCATACAAACGGACATCTTCAAGGTTGCAGCATCATTTTGTGTCAGCCAAAGTACAAGATCCAATCTGAAGGCCAACTTCTACACAACTGAGAATAGCAGAGACAGTCGGCACAGTGGGAATCCTCAACACGCCAGCACTTAAGAACTGTAGTTTTCTTCATTTTTGAGGTCAAGGTCTGTAGGACGAAGTAGCTGACGGCTTTCATCCTACACAATCTGGAACAGGATGCACAAAAGATGCTCTCAAGACCTAAGCAGAGAAACAAAAAATAGTTTAATTCTGCAGCGGACAATACAAAGTGGAAAACAATTCTGGTGGAGGGAGTATGATGGTGGTGGGCATCGACTTGTCAATGCTGATAGAACAAAAACAGGTCCGTTAATGGCAATCCAAATATCTATAGTCTCATCAAGCTTGTTTTTTTAAAATGACTACTATTTTGCCCCAACGCCTTTTTTTGTATTACATGATCGGCCATTGCATCAATCGTATCGGGTCCCTACAGCAATCGTGTGGTCTAGACTCTAGTTCATACTAAGGTTAGCCGGCTTTACTTGCGACTGTCCGTGACAATTGCGACAAACATCTTACGTTTCATTTAGACTTTTGAAATGTCTGCAGCATTTCAGTGGTGATAAATAAAAAGTGATATATCTTTAAGATTCTTTTTTTCTGTGTAAAGGTTGTTCTTCTGAAGATGCTTACATCTATAGAAATACATTTGTGGTGAAGTAATGGTGCAGACTAGACAAGGTAGTCGGTTGATCAGGTTTTTTTTTTTTTTTTTTTGTATTTTAAAAGCATTAACATATCTATGGAAAACTATTAGGGCCATGAGAAAAAAAGACATGTAAAACTTCTGACTTTAATCTAGAAATTCTGACTTTAATCTCAGAATTTTGAATGTGATCTCAGAATTCTGACTTTTTTTAATCTCAGAATTCTGTCTTTTTTCCCCAAAATCTTTACCTTAAAGTCATTATTCTGACTTTAAACTCATATTTTTCCATGCCCCCCATTTTTTCTACATGGCTCTAATCCTCTTCCGTACATATCAAATTACTATACTTAAAAATAAAACAAAGTTAAATTTGTAATGATTTGCCACCTGTTCAACATCTTAACCGAATCTAGCTGAAGTTATAGCCGCATTAGAGAGCAAAAATGCAGTGAAAATATCTTGTTATTTGTTTTTTAAGAGCTGAATGAGAATGAAATAATGTGTCTTGTACAATTGCAAGAGAAAGCATGTGAACTCTTTGGGAGTGCCTCCTTTTCTGTATGAAATGGACTCACTGGTCACCAAAAAAAAAAAAAATCCACATGAAACCAACATGTTGAAGAAACGACACACAAACACACTGAAATGAGGGGGGTAGATGCAGGGTGTGAGGCCCTCAGGCTGTGACCCCTCCAAACTAGGAGAGGGGCTTCAGTAGATGTCAAGAAAAACATCAGAGATTCGTAGCATGCAGAGTTCAGTCTTAGGGATGACTAAGATGCTGCAAAGAACCCTCCGGCTCTCAGACCTCTGGAACCTGATCCCCAACTGTGGGAGAAGCCAGTGAGTTTAGGGAAACACTTCCTGCTTAAGTCAGTCCAAATTTACAAATGACTTTGGAAATACTTGATAAATGTTTCATACATATTTTTTTTCTAAGGTTAGAGGTTAATATAAGCTGTTGTACTACCTCATACCTGTTGAGCTTAGTTCAACCACTTTGGATTAGCTCCTCAAAAGCTGAATGTAACAACTTGTAGGACATTTGTCTCATGGATCTATGTTCTGATAAATAGGCCCAAACTGTAATTTAGTGGCTCTGAAGCCACTTTGAAGCTAAATTAGACTTTTCGAGCGTCATATTTAGAGTTAACGTGGCATTTAAAAATAAAAGATTTCTAAAAATGACATTTTAAACACCAAATTACATTCAATAAAATTAATGTACCTCTCAACTCAAACTGATATAGCATTTTTAGTCGATTACTATTCTCTTTTTCTGCAAATGTTTTTCCTTCCCTGCCCCTGAGACTCCACCCCTTGGGGGTTTGAAACAGTGCAACCTGTTTGATATTGTAAGAATCGAGAGAAAACAGACAGTAAAAATAAAATAGTGTTAAAAGACTAAACATGCCAAATCAGTTTGACTTGTGTCTTAAAATGCAAATTTTCTCCCTTTGTTTATTCTTAAAATGTTTAATTTTTCATTGTCAAGTTTTAGTTTCTATGCAATGTTTAGCTGGGGTAATTATAACGTAATTTCAGCACTCATAAGTCCCAAACTTAACTTCTTAGCTTATTCTATAAGAATATTTTTTGAATATATAAAAAAAGATTGAAAATTAAATCCAGTCCACACAAGTTGAGTCCATTCCACACTTAGAATTTTATTCGGAAACTTCCAAATTTTGCAATGATGATCTTAATAAACCAGTTCTGTCTTTGTCTGTTAGACCTTACGGTCATGTCTATTTAAAAAGTGATGATAGTTACTCTTCGGTGATGTAATACACTGACACAGAAATTGAAAGAAAACACCAAAGAATGGCTAGGAGCAAAACATTTGACAACTGTACACTAAAATAGCCATCTATGAGATTTTCTGTTGAGCATCAGTGAAAGGAGCTGAAACATACCATTTGAAAAAAGCACCTTTCCAACCAGATGTTTTCTGAGCAGCGCCCTCTAGAGGAAAGAGCCCAAATCTTAATCTGCCAGAGAATAATTTCATTACGATGGCCCTGAAGTGCAAATAACATAAAAAAACTCAACACAAAAACATATCAAGGATTACATTAGAAAGGCAAAAAAAAATAAAAAAACAAAAAAGCATTACATCTTAGAAATTAAAACAAAATTCCAGAGGCCCAAAAGAAAAAAAATCAGAAAAAATATTTCCATAGATCAAAATAAAATACTAAAAAAAGGAAAAATAATGAGGAACCGTAAAAGGGAGGTATGGGATGTCACTGATTGGATGACGTTATTTGACTTTTAAAGAAGAGGGAAATTTTTTTTCCCAAACTGTGGGAAAGAATTGATTGAGCAATCACCAAACTGCGGCCAAAAGCTTAAAAAAAATCTGTCGGAAGGTTTTATCTTGAAAATAACTTCATGATAAAAAAGTGAAAAAAACATAATCAAAGAATCAGTGACGTCCCATAGTACTTATATTTTATGGTTTCTTCTTTTTTCTCATTTTTTAACATTTCATTTTTAATCTGGAAATTACATTTGTTTTTGGAAACATTTCATTTTTATTTTGTTCCAACTTTTGAAATTACATTTATTTTTTTTAATTATCCTTTAGTTTCTTGAATTTTGTTTTGATTTATAAAATATTTTTTTACTGCATTAAATGATTAGTTGATGTAATTTGCACTTCAGAGCCATAGTTGTTGATATGATGATTGCAGGAACTATCTCAAATTAATGTTTTGTTTTTCCCAATGAATTAAAAAAAATGTTTAAGATAAATCTTTTAGATGAAAAAATATCAGTTCACTTACTTTTTATGAAGTTTTTGCTCTGTTTTGCTGGTATTTTAGTGATCACTGTGTGGTTTTCTTTCAGTAACAGATGGCTATCAGAAATATCCATTTCCGCACAATTAAAAACTGGCAGTTGGTATGATACCTACATTTACATGTAAAACTATTTTCCTGTCATTGCCATTTTCTTCATTCTCTTCTCTGCTGGAAGACCGTCCTAATCAGCTTGTGTGGCTCACGTCTCTGAATAAAATCATTGGTGCGTTTCTTTGCTCTCAGTCAAAACAGGACATCAATAAAAGTGCAACGAAAGGAAGGAAACGTTCTCAAGTTTTAATCAACTGTTAACTTCAAAAGCAGATGAATCATCCAAGTGTGAGAAACATTACAGACAAATTATTTATTAGGATGTGTAAAAACCTAAAACAGTCTTCAGTTCATCTCACAGTAAGCCTAAAATATTCTGTGATCAATCAAACATTGTTAAATGAATGAGTCTTTTGGAGTTAAGTTCATGGGAAAAGATTGTTTGTCTGACCAGTCAGGTGTGATATTTTATTTTGAAGCAACTTGAGCGTCAGAGGAAGGATTTTAGCTTTTTTTCCCTGAAATATCTTGTATTTAACGACAGGTTTCAAAGTTCCAGCCTTAAAAGACACATGCATGGAAAGTGTTAATTCTTCTTTCATTCTTAATTCTTGTATTTATATATTATTTGATGTTCCAGTTATTTAATAATGCACCGACAAAGCAATTCAAACTACAAAATAGAATAAAAGAAATCTAACTGCCCTACAAGTGATTATTCGTGGCAATTTTAAAAAATGTACTTATGAAATGTTATTATCATATAAATATGTTTCCTGAGTCAGGTGACTGTGATCTCAAATTTCTACAGTCAGAGCAGCAGGGAGATGAAATCATTCTCATATCGTCTGTCACATTGTGATTTCTGGAAATTGCCACCTGGAAGTGAAAATTAAAATGAGGCTCCCCAAATAGTGATGGCAGTGTCATCATTTGCAGCTAAAAAAATGAAAAAAAAAAAAATACACTTTTAGAGTTGTTTTTTTTTTTTTTTTGACTGCATGGCTCAGAAAACTGTAAGTATGTGTCAATGACATGCAGATTCATCTGGCAGGACCCCACCAACTGCTCACTGACTGACAGCAACGTGCTGAGATTTAGACAGCAACACCTGTTTTGATTTGAATCTCTCTGTGTTTGTGTCGTACGTGCGTGCGCTTTAACATTCTTTTTATGGAAATACTTCAAAATTGTTCCAGCTTTTAATGGGATGTAACAAAAAACAAGAGCATCATGGGATTTTTTTGGAGAAATATTTAGTAAGAAATGAGATGATGAAAAAAACAAATACATTTGCGTTCAGTATTGTGGAAAATTTTAGTTTGTTTGAAAAAATGCTGTAAATACGTAAAGATTGCACAGATGGGCGTGGTAATCATTCAACGTCATCAATCAGCAAAATGAAGTGAATGAGCGAAAGAGAAAGTTATATTTAGTGGGACGTTCCTGGGGCAAGGTGACATTTGTTACTATCGTGTTCACTTGAGTTCCCTTAAAGGGAAACCAAACTCTAAATCTTTTTTTTTTTTTTTTTTGGTGTTTACCTTTATGGATGGGGCTTTAAAGTGCTTCTGACTATTGTTCCTCAACAAATTTTTGACAATTTAAAACAAACTTGTATATTTCTAAAAATAATGGTCAATTATATGTCTGTATGTCTAAAACCATCTGTGTGCTGCCCCCAACAGGTTGTATTGAAGTATTACAGTTGAATTTCGTGATTGGTCTAACCATGCAATTCAGGTTCCACATGGAATCAACCTCCCACTGTCCTGTTTGGTTACCCTTTAAGTTAACCTCTACCCATAATATTTCCTTATTTTCTGCTTAGGCTATGGTCACATATCCAAAATTGTGACCTAAATGCAGATTTTTTCTGCAAAATTTGACAGCGTTCTCTAAAAGTTGATATCGGTCAGTGGCCGCCCAGGTACATTTGAACGTCATATGGTGGCAGTCCAGTGACAGGTAGGTGGCTTGAAAGCAGCAGGATGAAAATTGACTGGGAGGGTCTCCAAGGTCCCCAAAATCATTTGGTGATCAGTTGATTTCAGAGTGATTCCTTGCAACCAGCCCAATGCCCCCACACTGCTGTCCTACCACCGCTATCCGAAAGTTAGAAATTATACGGAAGCAGTGTGGGCACTCGACGAGCTCTGTTGGCATGGTGATGACCAGACGTCAATCTGACCAGCCCAGCCACTGTGGGTCCAAATGGGGAGACTGCATTGATGCAGCACAAAATGGCATTAATAGCACCACAGTGACTGAGACCTATATTCCTGAATGGTGGTTGATGCTGAGAACACCAAAAAGACAGAACATTGTGCTTGTTACACTACTTATAGAAGAAGAGCAATGCGTGCAAAAAGATCAAAGAAGAAGAAGAAATTGTTTAGTGAGGCTGTGGTTGCAGTTCAGAATGTTGTTTGGACAGTGTTCAATATCTGAGTTGTAAATGACCTGTAGTGCAGAATCCCCCGCTTTTTATATTCCTCCGGGGCTACTGGGAAGCTGGCAGTCAATGGCAAAAACCACCACCATCAGGGGACATTTATCGTCCAGTCAGAGCTGCTGCCTGTTGGCGATCCGGCTGCCACCGTCCTGTAGCTGCCCAGCTGTTGCCTAATTTCGTAATGGCATTGTCCCCACCTGACAGCCACCTGACTGCTGCTGTCTACATTCATGACCATGCCAAGGACGTCTTAAAAATCGGGCAGCGGCGTGAAATCTTGAGGTGCTTTCCCACCGTGCAGTGGCAGTTGTATTTGATTGATTATTTATTTAAGACATAGACAGCATGTATTGATAAAACATTTAAAATTGCAAATATATAAGATTATAGCCTTTAAGGCTAATTTCCATCTTTAGTCCCTATAAAAAAGGTTGAGGGTCTCTAGTAAAAGGACAAGTTAAATCAATAGAGAAAGGATAAAAGAAGTCAGACAACAGCAGAAACAGAAACAACAGATGGAGTTGTCAATAGAAAAACACAACAACAAATTCATAAAACAGAAGCAACTATTAAGAAAAAATGAAACAAAAAATAGGTAAACAGACTTGACAGAAAAAAAAAAAAACATAGCAAGAAGACAATAAAAACCAAACAAACAATGGCGCTGTTTGTGACCGTAGCTTTACCTGCTTTCTGCTCACTTCATGATTTTGTCAAATGCCTGTTAAGCCATTTGGCAACCATTTTGAATAATCAGTTAAAACTATTTTGACTAAAAAAAGATTGTTTTTTTTCTCTCTTTTGCGGTTGCTTAGTCAATAAATATACAAATAAATAAATAAATAAACCCATCATTCTTTTGTGGAGGTTTGAGGAGAGGCTATAAAAGCAGAATTGTTTGTTCAGTTGGAGGACGTGTGTGTGACTCAGATTCAACATAGGGGAAGACTCTTTCCAATGAAAATAAAACCCTTTTTGCTCCAAAAAGACTCAGTCTGGTCACAGTTGCTCTGTTTTTACACCTATTGCCTTTTAAACAGCATCAGTTCTTTCAGGTAAACTTGCTCACAGTTTTTGAAGGAACTCTGCTGATTTGATTTAGATTCTTTAATGACTCACTTTGAATTTTGTATATTAATAAAAGTGAACAATCATTATTCATATTTGTGAAAGCTATAGTATGACATTTGTGATCATTACTTTAAATCATTTGTCATTATTTTGTGTTAGGACACAAATAATAAGCAGGTCACAATCCTTTATGATTAATCATTTATTTGATTTATTTATCTGGAGTACAAGATGGTGTTTTAACATTTTGGGAAGATTAAGGATTTTAGCCAAATAGGACCAGAAGTTTAGCAATTTGAAAAAATTTGTACAGGAGACTTTTTAAAAATGTTAAAAAGGAATAATAATAAAACAAATAGGTCATTGTTTGAATATATCAAGAGTTAAATGCAACAGAAATAGTTGGTTTTTACCTTTATTTTGGCATAAATTTACGTAAAGTACGGAAAACACAAATTATATCAGTTGAGATGGATGTAGTGGACCTTTCTGTCCAGAGTTAACCGCTTCACGTCTGAATTTATTTCAAATTATATAAAAATTAAGATGCTAAGTGAAGTGCTTAAACGGTGCATTGTAAATTAGTATGGTATACAATATGGTATGAAGGGGTTAAATATTTTAGATTGCTGCTTTGAAACACTTCTTAATCTGATCCAAACTCACAGATTCCACAAATTTAAGATAAAGAAAAGCAAAGCTGGTTTTACTCATAACTGTAAAGCTCTTTGAACAAAACGTGTTGACATTATCTAAAAACAAGTGACTTGACCGCATGCAAAATCCATCAGAACTTTTTCTGATACTTAATAAGACTATTTTGAAATATAACAAATGTTTTGTTATTCTTTTTTCCAGCTTCTATAATGTAATTTTTTCTTGCTTTTAGGTCACCCGATAGTCGTGTGTTTCAAGGACAGCCTTTTGTGGACCAGAATGGAGTATCTTGGGCCGACACAGTGGGATACTGGGATATGGTGTGATTTTTGTGATTGGTGGAAACAAGGGACCAACCAGGACAGTAATCACAGACATTCCAGTGAACAACAGGAGGAGCAGCACCACCAGGGAGCTTCATTGGAAACTACATAACCAAACAGATTCCTAGCTTTTACATTTATTTTCAACAGTAGCTGTGTCTAAGCTCTTCTGGCCGTCAGATTTCTTATTGTAATATAGTTCTATTCCTGTGGACAAGAAGACTCAATCATGAAGTTATTTATTGACTTAAAGATCCTGGATTACCCTGAGGGGGCATAAAAAAATCACTCATAAAGCAGAACTATGTGATGTGAAACTTTTGTGTCATTCTTTTTGCCCATATGCTCTTGGACTCCTGATGCAGAACTGTGTGGAAGATCTTGTGAGGTCATCAGCATTTTTATTCACTTCAGTCTTATGGCGCAGATTTTCTTTTTTATTTATTTTGCTTTTTCGTTGGTTTGATACATTCTGCGGCTCCTTTTCTTTCTATCTTTAAGAGGACAACTCCTTTTTAAACACAACAGACGATGCCACTAAGATAAAATGCAAAGATGTGATCATATCTGACCACAGGTTATTGGGGACTTCTGTTTGAATTGTATTGTTTTGTTTCTTACACCTGGAAACAATAATTCATTGCAAATGTCAGTATTATCTTAATAAACCTAACTCAGTGAATATTGCTGTTAAGTAAAATGTGGGGTTTCTCTTTGAATGTGTGTTCCTGAGTTGGTCAGTGTGTGATCTAGTCACAGCAAAACAGGTATAAAACATACAAATCCAGTTATTCAGGTCCTGTCATCACAGGATTCTGATTATTTGGTCAACTGGACTTAAGAGGTTGATCAAGAAGATGTTGAGCTTCTTATTCAAGTACCTTCTTCAAGTCCAACTGCTGATGGGGATTACTTTATTTGAGGGGGGGCCTGGCTGCAGACAAGATGCCGCCCAGAGATCAATTGCTGGAAGAAGAAATTCCACAAGATTTCAGAATTGTACCTTTTATTACATCTTTTCTATGTTAGTAAATGGTTTAGTGTTCAAAATGAGCTTAAAATTGGCAAAAACATGGGTTATCGTTTCATTCCTTTCAAAATTATTGTGAACAAAAGTGTTGAGATTTGTAAAACTGTAACACTTTTACACCGTAGCTTTATCTCCAGTGTTTTCATTGCTTTGACTACTGTAACTTTTCAACCCAATTAATGTAAATGAGATTTTTCTGTTGTAGAGAAAAGCAGCTTTGCAGCAGTATGATATTCTTTATATCAGTAATGTGTTGGATTCTAGCTAAAAACTGCTTTAGAGTGTGCATACTCTCGATAAACACATATTATTTCACTGGACAAAACAAGGTCTTGACGTCACCCATAGAAACTGCCTGACCTCCGTCCCTCGCATAACGAGGCCAAAGCCCGTCACCGTGGTTTCCTGTTCGTCTGCTGCCATTTCGTGACCCATCGACAGTGATTGGTCCGTGTCGGTCTGAGTCACGTTTTTAAAGGAACTACTGATGCCAATAATGAGTGAGTTTGTTGGAGGTCCACACCCCTTCCACTGAACACAGACTCGGGAGAATCAAACATTTGAGGCGGGGTCAGCGGGCACCACATGCTTTTACTGAGGCATCTGATTGGTCTGTTTATAACTTGAATAACTTGCAATAAAGAACAAATATCTTCAAAAAATAGGATTAGAAAGAAGATGTTAAGAAGAAAGTATCAGAGCAAGAA
This sequence comes from Oryzias melastigma, assembly GCF_002922805.2. Lineage (NCBI taxonomy): Eukaryota > Metazoa > Chordata > Actinopteri > Beloniformes > Adrianichthyidae > Oryzias > Oryzias melastigma. Next base: position 21,804,273 of record NC_050516.1, read on the forward strand.
TAATTAATAAATCACTGAGAAATTAACTTGTAGAAGTCCATGGGATTTTGACCTTCTTGGAAGGTACTTCCTATTAGCTGATTTACTTTGATGGTATAAGAAGTTCTGGTATGTCAAAGGGATAGTAGGTATTGACAGAGACATCTACAGTGTGAAAGATATAAAAATTAAAATTTGGGGGAAAAAACTTTTTTGGTTGCCAGTAAAATTAGTCTTTTTCAACCACAATGCATTTTCTAAGAACTGTAGGGAGCATGAACTTCCAGTTCCGGCTAACAATGCCTTGGAGCTATCTTGTCTGCAGCCAGATTCTCATTTTAGAGAAGCCGCAAAAAGTTAAATAACTAAATGTCTTGTGTACAGATACAAAAGTGCTTATCAGAATGGTTGGTTAATGTCTTATTACTTGATGCGACTCTGAGGTGATGCCACTCAGTGGTTTATTGGTCGCATGTGGCGCCTGCGGCACGCTAGGGTCTCATTCACAGCTGCAGCACACGAACAACAATCCCGAACAACTGTCAGTGTATCCTGAGTTCCTTATCAGCAGTTTGAACTGAAGTAGTAACTGAGATGAGCAGATAGACGACTTTTAGATATATCTTTAAAGTTCCCTTAGAAGCATAATCCTTGAAAAAATAAAGGAGCTGATTTTAATTGTTTTATTTTGATTGAACTAAAAAAAAAGTATGCATTTTATTTCATTATTTTTCCATTTAAAAAAATTACCACTTTACAAGAATTTGAAGTCTGCTTTTAGAACCTGTTTTTGCCTTTTCTAGATTTCATTTAAAGAAGGAAACCCTCTTCTTCTGGATAAATATGCTGTGAGAGAAACAAGAAAATGGAAAAATGAAAGAGTAAAACTTAACTTGTGACCTTGCCAACTATACAACTCAGAGGAATCCAAGGACAACCAACATTTCTATCCACTCTGATATGTGTAATAAAGTCATTATCATTACCAGAATCAATGTGGAGCTCTATTTCCTTCTCTGTGGAAGCTAAGTAGGTTTAAAGTCAGCATGATGAGAGGCAGGAAACAGCTGGGACTTTATTTATGTTTACCTGCATATGAGAAACCCCATAGAGACAAGAAATTACAGTACAGAACACAGCAAGCCATTCTCCCATATGACAAAAGGAAGCATTTTGGTATGTAATATCCATTGTCACGTTTATGATTATGGGATTAATATCAGTATACCATCTGTTTTGGTCTGTCAGTCAAGAGTTTTCTCTGAATAATCTTTTGTTTTCTCTCAAAGCACAAAATGTTTAATAAATCTACGACGGTGGCAGAGCGAGAACATTTTATATGGGCGAAACAGAAGACTTTAGAAGGGTGGCAAATGAGAACAACAAACATTCTAAATTAAAGGATCAAAATTTCAAAAAGTTTTATTATTGAAAAAAATGATTTTGGTTAAGGTCAGGGTGTAATATGAGTATGAAGTGATAACAAGAAACAAAAGTCACAGTTTTTAAATCCAAACTTGCAGAATTGAAAAGAAAATGTTGAATTAAAAAAAAATTTTCCAAGTAGCAAATGAAAATATGAAATGCTTGCTTTTAAAACCTTTTTCTTTGGTTTCAAAGTCAATGATATGCCAATACTGTTTCAGATGCAGTCTTCTTGCGTCAAATCAGCCAATCACACAGAAGAAGGTTCATGCTGATTGGTCTAGATCAGGGGTACCCAAACTACGCCCGCCTCCACATTTGGGCTGGCCCTCCAGACACTACCAGAGATGCATGATTTTTTTTTTTTTTGCTTATTATTTTTTTTAAATCTGAACGATCAAGACCCACATAGAACGTGACTTTTTATTCCACTCTTCTGCAGTCTGAACTGTGATGGGAGAGGATAGACTATTGGTTTAATTTTTTAAAATGTTTTAGTATTATTTTATCTGTGAAGATTGCAGAAATGAATCATTTAAAATTTGCACATCTGCAGCTTTCTGGAAAACCATAAATGTTTATGTTAAGACACACCCTGAGATGTTTACAACTTTTCTATTAGTCTACAAACTGAACCCCACATCAGAGACGAGAACAGCTATGCCCTCACAGAAAATGTTTGGGGACCCCTAGTCTAGATCAAGGATAGGCAAGTCCAGGCCTCTAGGGCCGCATTCCTGCATGTTTTCCAACATATCTTTCATGTTGTAATTGGCTGGACACACCTGAACCAGGTAATCAGTCATGAGTAGAGCTTGGATATCTGGATATCATGCAGACACATTGACCCTCAAGGCCTGGAGTTGCCCATCACTAGTCTACATTCTATCCAATCAAGAATGTCTTTGGCTGTCCTCGACGGGGCAGGGATTTTGGATACTTCAATCATTCTGGTCCTTTTCTCTCTGCTGCACAGCCAAGAAATACATCAACTTAGAAATATTTATTTCTAAAATGAAACAGTTTGTTAGGTCATTTTGATTTCAAAACTGACCTTAGTTCTAGTTATGGTGGCACAAATAGAACTTTAAAGAGTTGCAAATACAATATTTCATTGAAAAACATTACTTTGTTTTTTTGGGAAGCCTGTAGTGATAATTTCTTAATCTTTGTCAGCATAAATACCAATATTGACTCAAAAATTGGTGGGGGGGTGTGTGTGTGTGTGTGTGTAGGGAAGCTAATCTTTTTGAAGGGGCAGTAACACCCCCATCCCCCCCCAAACACACACACACACACACACACATAGCTCCGCCCCTGATCCACACAATGCAGCACAAAGTCCTAATACATTTTTTTGGTAGGAGTGGGTATTGTGTGCTTTTTTTGGTAAGATACCAAGTCCCAAGCTAACCCGCAATCTACTCCCCACTTTCAAATCACATCGGATATAAAAGCGTCTGCTAAATGAATGTAATGTCGAGTAATTTTGTAAGTCAATTTCAGCCTGTAATTGAAACGGTACATTCACCACAAGAATGCTTCCTATTCTAAACACAATTAATTAAGCAAAAAATGGAGAAGGCTTGCTTCCAAAGATCAGACATGTGGGACTGATGCTGAAAGGAAGGAATGAGGGAGGTTGCTATGGTTAGCGATCTAGGTTGTGTTTTGTTTGGCGAGAAATCATTAAATTACAGTAATGACTAATTTCTCATTCCTCCATGCAATTCACCAGAGACCTCCACGAATTTAATAAAAAAGCTGGCGATGAATTACAAACAACGAAAGGCCGTGGAATGGCTTGGTGAATATAAAGAGCAATTCAAAAGTGTATTAATAAAACAATATAAAAACATTGCTAAATCATTTGAGATAAAGGCTATTTGCATAATTCATTAAGATTAATCTGACTAGGCAATCTACGGCGGTACTCCAAGGAGCACAGGCGAAGACGTGTTTCAGTCCCCTGGAAAAACCCTTTCTATCTACAAACAATGATACAAATCTGTCCTTGGATCATAGAATTAACCTCCTTGCACTTTGCAGCCCCTGCAGTGTTGGAACACAATCCTACAGTCATCCCCCTTTATTTAAGCTAATATTCTATTAATAATGAAACATCTTTTCATACTCTAACTCCTCTGGTGTTAGTCACTTTGCCAAAAGCAGAAGTTCAATGAAATGTGACCTTCTACATGTTTGGAAGTCACAATGTGGAGGAAAGTTTTTACATTTCTATCAAATTCTGTTTTAATCCTTAGTAGGTCTAGGAGAAGTAAAAGACTGTTGTGTGTTTGTGTAACTTGTCCATATTGGATGAGATTTACCGGATATATTCTCAAGGCTCTTCATATTTGCCTTTGTTCAACTTTGTCCAAAAACATCAAACTACAACCTCTGACTTTTTCTGAGAAGGTGTTTGGAACTGCGTATGACTTCTATAGCCTATAACTATTTTTATCATTATTATTACACACATTTACACGACCCCTGTCTCACTAGTGTGATCCAAACTTTCCTGTGAGGATTGTGAACTTTGGTTTTTGTCAGTTATGTTATGGTTTTGATCTTGTTAATTGTCCCTTTTTGTTAGTTACACCACTTTCAGGTTTACCATCATCATTGTCATCTGCTCTGCTGTGTAACTTTTTTCTTCCTCCCAAAGTATTGTCATGTTTCAGTTTAGTTTCTGTCCACAAGCCTGGTCACTTGGCCTCCTTGGGTTCCTCACCACCAGTTCTTGACATTCCCTTAAAAACCCTCGTGCTCTCTTATGGGGCCCAGATGACCCCACCCTTATATTGATGTGTCATCCCGTCCATTAAAAAAGTGGACAGTATTTTATGTCTGCCACGGACACAAGAGAAAATAAAACATTTGCCTAGGATAGCATAAGGGTTATAAACCCATTGTTTATAACTTGGTTCATGTTTTCTGCCCTGTAGTTCATCATCATTCCACTAGAGGCAGTAGAGAGACTCAACCTGCTCATTTCAAAATGTCTGCTTCCATGAAATCTCAAAAACTTGAGAAAAATTTCTTTAAAGGCTTTAAAAAACATTACAGAGTTAACTCAAGCAAAATGATACATGTCTGTTAACATGAATGCACAAAAGAGCAAGAACGTTACACATGACTGCGATTGCACTAGACTTTGTTTGCTTTGGAACATGGGTTTTCTCACTTTGTTGCAGCTTAACCACACAGGACACACAAAGGTATGAGGGAATGCTTAATGTATTTCTAACTAGATTTGTCTCAGTGTCCATTCTGAGTCTGGAAGATCATAAACCTGAATCCATAATTGGGTCATTCCGAGACATAAAAAAGGTACACTGCATGATACTAAACATCAAATGTTGGATCAGAGGGGACAAAATCCCCAAATAGTTCTTGAGCAAAAAAATTATCTTATTAAGAACAATTGAGAACAATTTGTTTATTGGATTTGATTTAGAAGACTGGGCTTTGAAATGCCCCAATAAATATAGCTGTTGCTTTATATATATATATATATATATATATATATATATGACATTTTTTAAGATCGAAAAGGATTATTTAAAACTGTAAAAAATCCTATTTCCATAGCAACAACTTTCATTTTGGCAGCAAATACTCTCTTTCATCTCACTTTTTTCAACGTGAAAGAGTTGACCTTTGCATCTAAGACCTCCTCCCCAAAGTGCATAGACTCCTGTTTGAATGGACGGCAGCAAGAGCTTATAAGACCTCTCAAACCTTTGGCTCTGCTGCTCATGAGGATCTCCAGCAGAAATTGTTTGTGCACATTTGAATCTGGTCTGATAATTATTATAATTGTGTGGTCTTTGTTCTCTTGTTTTTGTAATTTTAGCAAAGGTGAAAGGAAAGACATCCTATCCTGCAGCCTTTTCTCGGTTAAATAAACCCTCATTCAGGCTTTAATTTTCTTGTCATCATTTTGTTGATACGGGTACTTGTGTCTTTGGTCGATTCAGTTGTTTCCTACAGGTCTAAAACACAATTCAGTAATTCCAGCTTTAAATGAGGATTATGGGTTCTTTCTTGTTGAGGGACATTTACAACCTCTATCTATTACTAATGGTTTTGAAGTGGCAAAAACATCTCAGTGTTTGGTCTCTGTCTTACTTGGCCTGATCAGGAGTATCTAAAGAATCCCAGAGAAGAATACCACTGATGACCTTTTACTTATTTTGTCTGCTATGCTATTGAAACTCAGTGACATAGTTTTGATTATGTTTTTGAAAGTAAAATCTTTACTTTTCTCACCTTCTGTGTTCAGCCTCCTTTTTACTCCGCTCCCCAACAAGCTGGGTCACGGCGCGGCCGTGACTGTTTGGTCTTGACTCTATTTTGGATGCTGTGGGTAAAGGTGTTGCTGTGTTTCGAGTCTCCCTGAATGCACCGTTCCCTGTGTGCGTTGTTTACTTGTTACAGTTAACCTGTGCTCTCAGCACTTGTGGCAACCTGTGACTTCAGGCTTCTGACAGATTGTCTGTTAAAACCTCTCACAACCTTTCAACTGTTGTTTTTCCTCTTATACCAGTTTGACTGTGATGCACTTGACCTGTTTTCTAGATTATACATTTAGGTTTCGCCTGCTCTCTCTTGGCTTATAAATCAATATTAAATGCTCCCTGTGTTCTATACATATTTTTTCCTATGAATTATTTCATAAAGCTAAAATATTATTTAGACGTTTAAGATAACCTTAAATAAACCTTCATCTAAACCTAACACACAAGGAATTTACAAAGCAGATACAGTTCTTCAATATTTTAATTTTTGGAAATTCTGTTTTGTGTGTTTTTTTTTGCGCTGGAACCTCAGTTTATGTAAAAACAAATTCTTGAAATTAATGGAACAGTGGACCTTGAATCTATTTTCTATTAAAATCAAATTTTATTTAGAACAGAATTATGGAAAT
>NC_050516.1:21810703-21837071 GCF_002922805.2 Oryzias melastigma
CACACAATTCTTAACCAAACTGCTTAATGACTTTTGAATGGCCAGAAATCAATGAAACATTTTTTTTATTCCATCGTTGATGAATTCTGGCTCCTTAAAAAAATACCCAGTGTTCCTTTGGTGAAACTCATAAATTAATTGTATTTGTAAAATAAATACATGTCCTTGTTTACTTCTGGTTCTAGTCAATATAAAAATTGTTTTAAAGTTTACTGGAAAGGGAAAATGCGCACAGACTCCTTAAAACTTTGCTTTTGGATTGGAATTTTTCTTTAACTGTCTCAATTTTCCTGTCAATTATTCAGTTATGTCTCTGCCTCTCCAATCACCAGGAAGGCTGTTTTCTCCAGAAGTAGAATTTAAATCAATGACCACATTAGAGTTTTCCAATGCATGTCTGACTAATAGAATCCTTTGAGGTGTGTCATGGTATGTAGGTTATTAGCCTATAGCTGGTTTCATTGCATTTTTCACAGACTGCTGCCTCTGAAGCTGTTGATTAAAATCCTCTCATAACTCCTCCCTGGTATAAACTCTCTGGTCGGCCATCTCAAGCAGAAAATAATATTAGTAAAATGGCATTTTCTAGCTGTGGTCACGGAGGTGCACAGATCTCAGTGGAAGCCGGCTCACCAATCCTGTTTTTATTGGAGAGCCAATATTAGATCAACATATCAGTTCAGTCTATTGTACAAATGCAGCTTTGTTTTTGCCATATTTATGTTGAACTAACTTCCAAACTACACATTTAAAGAGAAGCACGGCATTAAAAATGCATGCAGACTTCATCCTTTTTGGCTAGAATGTGACAGAAATTGGAAACATTTTATTTAATAAATAGATTAAAATAAAAAAGAGCAGATTTTTGGAATCAGCTGGAATCATTGGTCAGTTTGCAAAAGATTTTTCCAACAGTGAGAAAACATTCTTTAGGAATTTTAAAGGGGCCATACTATGCTTTTCTTTAGTCTTCCAGTGTAAACTATATCCAAATATATGATCATATATTACCGTTGGAGCACTAAAAAACAAAATATTCATGAAATAGTAGTTATTTTTGTTAACTATTTTTATACTTGAAGTAAAACAATTCCATGTGGCTCTGCCTTTCGCTCCGTGAGGTTGTCGCCCATTTCATGATGTCATCCTAGAACTGTCCTCCTCAGCGTGTCACCCATGAAAAAAAACATTTTTTTTTCTTTTGATGTACGTACAGTGTAGCCTGGGCATTTATCCCCAAAATTTGGAAAAGAGAGCGTTTTTTAGCCATCGCTAAACTGACTCACATCACAGACAGTCATATCTCCACGACTGTGCATGAGCCGGGGGGTGGGGGGCTCGCGAAGCTAGCTGATGACTGCTAGCTTTGCGGAGGAAGTATTTGTGTTAGCCTGGAGGCGGGGCAGACTCTTCCCGGAGGGGGCGGTTCTTAACTTGTGATGTAAGCATGTGAGGACCCGCTCGGTTTTGTGGGTATGGGAGGGGTTGCTTTTGACAGTGCAGATTTTTAGAGGATTACTCAGAAATGCGTAAAATGGAAGAAAATATTGTTTTGGGATTGTTTATAATGAGGAATGAACAGTATCTTACACTTAAAAGCTTGAAATGTTGATTTTTCATGGTTTTGCCGCTTCAAACTGAACCTAAAACAAGTTAATAACATCACACAGAAAGTATAGGTTTGCTTGGTTGTGTTGCTTTATTGTATTATATGTCAGAAATTATTCAATTTTTCTGGGTAACTTTGATGTTTTGGTGCCGTCTTGGTTGGAGCTTAATATGATGTTTGATCACTGTTTCAAGTATTTCAGTCAACTGTAAGCTCTTGATTTTGAAGCCTTTTCTTTCTTTTCGTTTGTTCAGTGCCGTGACCTGAGGAATAATGGGATTATCCTGCTTAAGGAAAGGCGTGGACGGCTTGAATTTTAATATCAAAGTATTTGTGGCAGTGCCTGACATGTGCTTTTCTCCATTTCTCATGCCTGACTGGAACGTGAGGTGATTAGTCTGTGATTCACAGTGCAGTAAACAAGCTGCTCCAGCGGGTCATTCACACATTTTTCCAACAGCTTCATCTGTTTTTTTCTGTCATTTGTAGAATAGAACAAACTCTGCTTTTATTTACACCTCCACCTAGTGATGTAACTGTTGGTAAAAGGACTGTGGAGGAATCCGGCTTCTGCATTTTTTAAGCGTATAGTTGACAAGACAGTAGTGCTGGGCAATGCATTTGCTTTTGTCTCTCATCAGAGATGCTCTCCACTCCCACACTGCATTATCACAAAGCCCCCGGGTCAGTGAAAGGGCCAGCTGTAATTTGAAAAGGAAATAGTTTCGTAGAACCTCCTCAGCGGACCAAAGGCAGGCAGATGAGAGGAGGAGGAGAGGAAGAAGGTCAACAGACTGGAGGAGTTGATAGAAAAGGTGAAAATTTCAGCTTCCTGTGAACAAGTTGATGGAAATGAGGTTTCTAAAAGGCTGTCACCTCTGTGGATGGAAGAGAATGAAGAGCCACAAACGAGATTCTGATGCATTTCTGATGGCCTTTTTCCCTTCTTAGCCCAATCTTGCAAAATGTAGCTGTACAGTTAATACACAAACATTTTCATTTATTTGTTTACCTACCTCGCTTTATGACACTTCATGCAATCTATTTCATGTTAATGGTGGGGTCATATTGGACCAGTAGCAGGGGCATCTCTGCTGCCAGCAGTTGATGAGATTTGAATGTAACACTGAGTAAATTCAGCCAAATTTAAGATTTCTTAATAAATTCAATGCTATTATGCAAACCCTTAATGGCCAAAAATCTGTTTCTAATATTTAAAGTTACATTTTTTGTAACTCCTTTTTTATCATCTTTTAGGATAAAACATAAATATGTAAATTGATTTAATACTATTGTCACAAATACAACATGATGGGGAGGTAGAATCTTCAAGATTTCGTGCAGCCGCCCAAGTTTTTTTTTTTTTTTAATTGTTGGTTGGACGGGCGCCATCTGGAGACATTTGCACCTTTTCCAATCAGATTTCTTGCTGGCCGGTGATCCTGTTACAGCTGAGGTTGTACATTTTGTTTTGTTTGTACCATGGGAATGTTTTTTCTGTTTTGTCTTCTGCTACAGTGGTAGTTTTTCTGTGTTTCGTTGTTTTTCCATCTTCTATTCGTTTGCAGATTGGTGCCAAAATTGTTCAGTGCACCTGATTGGACGAGGGCCTCCAGCATGAATTTGATTTTGTGGACACAAATTAAGATTTTGTGCGCACAACTGTTAGTGTCTTTGTTTCCTAATTCAAATTAGCATTTTGTGTGCACAAAATAATAATGTTTCCACCAAATAAAAATGCTCGCACACAAAATTTCTTGTTCTCACAAAATGCTAATGAAATATCTATGGCTACTAGTTCCCACATAAGGCTAATAAAATGTTAATTTGTGCAGACATTTGCATTAGCCAAATGCTAACAAATGGCTAATGCATTTGCAGAATATACACATTTTGTCCACAAAATAGTAACTTGTGCTTTGAAAACGCTAATAAAATGCTAGTTTGTGTGCATTAAATACAATTTTTTGTCCACAAAATACTAACTTGTGCACACAAATGCTGATAAATGGCTAATTCATGTGTACAAAATGTAAATTTTTAAGCACTGATACACACAGGTTCACAGATAATTAATTAACATTTTTTAATGTCTCTGTATGCTTCTGGTTCCTTTCAGCTGCCTGGCCTTGTGTGCCCAGTTAGACGTATTGAGCCCGGAGGATGGGGAGTTTCGGGTAAGAGGTGCTGGGAATGAGAGGGATGCGCTCGAAGTTTTTATTTTTTTTTTATTTTTTATAGGGCCCAATAAAAGAAGAAAAAACATAGATTATTAACTCTAGAGCACTTAACTCTAGCATCACTTTTGCTGGGTAATTTTACTCAATATAATATACCCAATAAAAAGTATTTGCCATAAAAAATAAATCAAAATATGACAACACATGATAAATTAGAGTAGTTTTCTTTTATTTTCAACTGTGGTTTATGTAAGAAAATGGAAAATATAAGCTGATAGATGCTGAAAACATGCTGGAAAATGACCAAAAAATTAGGAATTTGAGAACAAAAAATTCAAATGCAATAAATTGGAGATCATGTAAATACTTTTGCTCGAGTGAAAGTAACCCGGCGATGGTGCTTTAGGGTTAAGTTAAAACACTCTGATGCCTGTATCACAGTCCTCTCAGTTGCTTGGATGCTGACACCCCATCCAACAGGTGAACAGGGTGGATAGCACCTTCAGGTCACTTTTAAGAGCACTATTTTAGCCTTTCTTATAATAATTTCTAATTTAATTGTTTGTTTTTGTGTTTGTTATTATGAGGGGTTTATCTTATTTTTTTTTACATATGTGGGAAATTGTGTTGTATGATTTTATGTACAGCACCTCGAGTTGTTTTCTGTTAATGTGAAAGGTGCCATAAAAATGAATTTAATAATCTGAATAACATTGAATAATAAAACTGATAATTCACTTTGTTTAGTTGAACGTATGGAACTGTTTCAAACTCTATCAATAAAAGGAATATGATTAAATTAAAAAAAGGTGAGTTGTCTTAATGGTGAAAAACTGCTATTCAAATTCTAGTGGTCATTTTAAATTGGTTTAAAAAGCAAAACGGTGTTTCTGTTGTGATTTACTTGAGCTCAGGAGGCAGAGTAATAGTGATAAATTCCAAAATAATTTGAGAGATTCTTACATTACTTATTGTACTTTCAATTTCCATTATCTAAAGCTATTGCCACATTTTTGCTTGTAGTACAAAAAATATGAATATTCTTTTCAACTTTGAGTTGATTTAACTTGAAAAAAAAAACAGACTTTAAACTGTGCTTTGTTTTGTTGAAGTAATTGGTCTAGTTTCTCAGCACAATGTGGTTAATTACAGTTCAACTACAGTACAAACACAAGCGGAAGTGTAACGGTTGCCTCAACGATTAATAATTGATCAAATTAAATAGCTCGAGCTGCTCATTCTCCACTGCAAACCAAAGAATGATTTAAGATTTACGGCCCGAGAGACGCCGCGGAACTTCCTCCAACAGATGTCTCTGACTAATTATCTATTGTAACACAGATCCCACAATCCCTCACTTCCTCTGCTGTCTTCCGGTGGGAGCTTGGTCATCCTTGTTTCATATTCCAGGTTTGGTCTCCACCTACCTGGGGCGGTTCTCTCCATCTGTGGAGGGATCCAGGAAGACTGGCCTGCCAGCATTAAAAAGCTCAGCACACCTTTCTCTGTCATGTCGGGATGCAAACATCCTTATATGCTGCTGCTTTAGCTTCATGGTGCAGCAGTTTCAGTAAAGGGCAGTGCTGAGGTGGAAGGTGATAAAATATATAGAAAATGATGCCTGCATGTGTTTTATGAGGAAGCCACCAAAAACAGTTTGTTTTTTATTATAAACCACAAACACAATCTCCACAGGAGCCGATTTAAACATGAAACAGGAGTAATACACATTTTAGAGAATGACTTTACTCTATAAACCTTTAGCAGCAGTCTCACAGATATACAATATGGAATCCCGCTGCACAGAAAATTTGTTTTCTGGCCTTAACACTGTTTTTTTTCCCCCACAATGAACATGTTGGCACATTTATCCCTGCTGAATTATTTAGCTCATGAACATTTACATGGGAAAAAAGCAGCACTTCCACAAACACAGCCTGAATATTTCAGGGGGAAAGGTCACAGAAAATTGTCGGTTCCAGTTGAGTAACACAAAATGACAGAAAAGCTTCTGCTTCTGTCTCCTCTCTCAGTCTCCTCAGCTTCTTGGACCAGTGGACCAGCAGGTTTAGAAAACCATTGTTATCAATGAAGAGAATTCCACCTTCATCCGCAGCCAAAGCAGAGCAGAGATAGAATGGATTAAGATATGCTTTTCACAGATCCATCAGTGTGTGTCTCTGCTGTACAGATCAGACAGACATACAGTAGGAAGGTCAGCGCTGCTGGGAAAAGGGGGCAGTGAAAACAATGTCCTGACAAGATGTAGAGTGACTCCTGCAACCCAGGGTCTGGGTTCCACATGAAACCATGATGGAAAGGGGGGAATGAGAGGAGGTGTTAAGGTGGAATTTGAAAGGTGTTAATGTTGCCACCTTAAAATTATCATTCCCATCATTCAAACTAGAAAAAAAGCCAAAAAAATACATCATAACATATTTGCTAAACATCACACCTGCTTAATGTCCTACTATTTTATGAGCTTTTTTTCCTCTATTTTCTCTTTGGACTTTCAGAATTTTTATTTTAAATCAGAACATTTTGTTTAATTTTATTAATCAAAAATGACCAGAGTCAAACAAGGCACTGTGCATTAAACGTTCAATAAAAACAGCTAAAAGGTTGGAACAATTAAACATAAAAAGTATAAATAAGTGACATAAAAATATAAAAACACCTGATTAAAGCAAAGCACACAAGTGTAAATCACACCAGCAGAGCAGAGTCTTGTGATGTGTCAAAAGCCTGGCGATAAAAAAGATTTTTAACCCTTGTGCTATCCAAGGCACTTTAACATTGGGAATGCTGAACTTTTTATTTGAATGATTTTTGATTTTCACTGGTGTCCGTAGCACACATTAAATCCTGTCCACCTTTGTTATAGGAAGGATCACACATCAATGTAAGGGTGGGGTCATCTGGACCCCATGGAATAGCACAAGGTTAAGAAGTTTCTTAAAAATGGGTTGTGAAGATGCCTGCTGAATGCTCAGTGGTAATACGTTCCACAGCTTCGGTGCACAGACTGAAAACGCTTGTTCCCCTCTAAGCTTCCTCTTAGACCTTGGTACCTCCAGTAGAAGCTGATCAGCAGACCTGAGGCACCGGTTTGTGGTGTTAGGACAGAGAAGATCAGAGAGGTACGGCAGTGCTTAACTGTTTTAATATTTAAAAACAAATGAAAGAAAATTAAAATGAACTCTAAAATTCCCAGGCAGCCAGAGAAGGGTAGCCAGAATAGAGGTGATGTGGTCCCTCTTACATGCTCCAAACAGAAGCCGAGCAGCAGCGTTCTGGACCAGTTGGAGATGTGAGAGGAACGACTTCAAAATAAAGAGTTACAGCAATGAAAGCATGGATTACTGTCTCAAAATGACATTTGGGTGACAATAGTTTCACTTTCACCAACTACCTCAAATTGAACAAGCTAGATTTTACCACTGAGTTAATTTGACTGGTTTGACTCGGATTATTTTAAATTTTAAATTGCTTACATTTTTTTTCTTTAAAACTTAAAAAGCTTAGGGTCCTCCTATCTTTGATGTCTAGTAAACAAGACAACAGTGGTGTAACTGAGCAACCTTTCTTAATTGGTAAATAAATCTGAATATCGTCAGCGTAACAATGAAAGGAAACTGTGTTTTCTCAGGATGGAGCCCAAGGGAAGGAGGTACAAAGAGAATTAAAGTGGTCCTAAAACGGAGCCCTGTGGAACCCCAAATGATAGTGTAGTTGTTAAATAATAGGATAAAGACATGCTCACACACACAAACCCATTCTGCTTCAAATGTACCTTAAATTAGCATCATGAAAGCAAAAAGTTACTTTTTTCATAGCTTGAAATAAATTTAGGGTTAATTTCCAAAAGAATTACACCAAAATGATTGACACGTTGTTGTCAGTACTAATCTTTGTTTTGTCAATAAACAAATTTGCTTCATGTATAAAACAAACTAGTAGTGTTGTAAGATTGTCTTTCATTTTTTCTGTTGTATGATTGCAGAGTTTTTTATTCTAAAGACAGCTTGAACAGCAGAAACATTCCTGCATGGTAAATATTTTATTGCATTGGAACAATGCTTGGCAGAAAAATCCCATGCGATTGGATTTCCTGTTCATCATTTGTGAGATGAGAGGCAGAAATGAGTGTATATCATGTTCCAGAAGCTCAAGACAAGAGTCCATAGCAGCAGCAGCAGCAGCAGCAGCAATATGGGCTGTTTAGTATTGGACAGAGAATATTTGGCATTTTTTTATGGGGGTAACCCACATACTCGGCTCAGCAGTTCATTCCACAAATGGATGTTGGGTTATTTTCTCTGCATGCACACCTCCATCTGTTCTAGTCTCTATCTCTTACCATAGGAAAGAGTTGGAGCTGGCATCCTACAGAAATGCCTTGTGGTGACGACAGACACTAAATTATCATTTGATCAAGACACCACTGACACTCACAAATACTCCCTTCTAGGACTAAAAAAAAAAAAAAAAACACATGTACGTTATCTGCTGCTCCGTGTGTGTCTATAATAAGACTCATAATTTTGTGGTACTGTGAAGGTATTCTTGAATCCGTCCAATCTGTCACAGTGTTCCTCTTGTTTTCACATACTGTTAATAAATCTATTCATTCATCTAAAACTATTGCTCATAGCGTTAGTTGCATGGTTCATGCTGAACAAGTCACTAGATGCATGACTTTACTCACAGCTAACACATTTTGCACAATTGTCCACATTTTTCGAATTCAAAAGAATACAAATAATTACGTTTTTTAACAATTACTGCCAGAAAAATGTTTATTGTAAAACTTTTTTTTAAAAGGCAAACCTAAAATTCTTTAATCTTTATTAGACAGTTTTTTTTTTACTTTCTGTTTAAACTAAAGAGAAAATTCACTTTTCTTCACTTTTTGTTTAAAAGTCTGTTTAAAAATTGAAATATGTTTTTATAACAGCCATGTTTGTTGCTTTTGTAAAATCATTGATTTTTATTAAATCCATCGAACTGGGCTGTTTGGTGTATAAATTTCAAACTGGGATGTAGTAACATGTCATCTGGAGAGTTTTATTTCTTTTTATTTCATGCATGAAGCTGGCAAAGCAGGGATTTTCTGTTAAAGTTACAGTCAGAACTTTTGTTTATTGTAGTCAGGAAATGCCACTAACAGAACATGGACTCTAGCTTTATTATTGGATCATCATTGGAAACATTGCTGACAGTAAATATTATGACAGCTATATGTCTTTAGTTACACCTGATTCAAGTAAAAACACAAACTTTTTAAAATGTTTTGCCATCTGTTAAACTTTTTAAATTTTTACAAATGAAAGCATTTAGTCCCCTGTTAAATATACACATGTTGATGTGCTGCAAATGTAAATGTGCTTTTAATGCACAGCAATAGAAGTTGGACATTTGGACATAATGAGCCATTCACTAAGCTGCAAAAATGAACTGTTTTACAATCAATAGAATTTTTGAAGAACTGGCCACAATAACTGTTTTATTCAGTTCTGTATTTTTTTTATTTAATAAATCATTTTTTTTTCTAATTGTATATATTGTTAAGGAAAGGGCTGCACGGTGGAGCACTAGCAAGCACTCACGCTTCACAGTGAGAAGGTTCGGAAGTTTGCACGCTCTCCTTCTGCATGCGTGGGTTTTCTCTGGACACTCCGGCTTCCAGCTGCAGTCCTAAAACATGATTCATAAGCTAAGTGTTTTCTCTATAATGTCCCTATAGGTGTGCATATGGGGAGGGAAAGACTGGGCACCTGTCTAAACACACCTGTCACAGCAACTCCTTGATCCTGAAAGGGATATAGCAAGTTAAGAAAATGAATGGATATGGATGGGAAAAAAATCCCTGTGGAACAGCATCTCTAAAATATACAAAGAAGTGAATAATTATAACTGTGTGTGACCTCTAAACAAAATGGTGTACAGTTATTTGCGTTTCTTTGTTCTCGATTCACGTATTGATTTTTCACGTGATTTTTTTCAGGTTCGTCATATAAACTCAGACAATTCAAGATGCTGGTATGAAACCGAAGGAGGTGCTGCAGTGCTGAGGTGAGGACAACAGCGGCTCATTGGCTACCCCCTTCTCCACATGCCTGGTGTGTTCATAGCCAAACAGTGGCTGGGAAAGTGAAAAGTTTCATTCCTGTGTTGTGAATCCATATGCAGATGTAATGGATGTTTATCTTTTGGCTTATCCTGTTGGGGTCGCCACAGCATATTAGTTTTTACTGAATCACATATTTGGTTTAGCAGACATTTTTACACCGGATATCCTTCCTGACACAACCCTGTTTTTTTTAATATCCGGGCTAGGGACCGGCACAGGGAAACCCAGACTTGGGCCTGGATTTAGCTCATCCAATGTCCCCTGAGACATAAACCCTGTTTTCACATTCCCCAGTCCTACGTGCAGCCAACTGAGCTCTCCAGCCAGATGCAGATATATTAGTGACTGAAACAAAAGCATTTTCATTTAAAAAGTAACCAAGAGGTGAAATAGAATGGTGAACAATAAAAAAGTTGGGTCATGACAAAGATTCTTGATTCTTTTTCTGCATTTTTTCCCCACGTTTGCCCTTCTATTTTTAAGGGTTCCTGAGAGTCGAAGCTATTGTGACATCTGTCAGTAGTTTATGAACAGCCACTTTGAAGTCTTGAGAGAAGCGTTTAGAAATGCCATCCTCATCTTTTTGATGTCTGAAGTGACCACATTTGAACAGAAGGGGGGACAGTAATCCCCAGAACCTGGCTAAAAAAAGTCACTTTGATATAAAGTATATATACACAAGTGGGTCAAAGTGAAGATCTGTTTTTCACAAAAAAATATAGCTGCTGTTTTTAAGGCCACAATGCAGCGTTTATTTCGTTGACTATTATAGTAGAAAAAAGTTTAAACTATACAATGATGCAGAATTTTGTTTGATGCAGCAAGTTCATACTTGGATGACACATGCCCTCAAGTAAAGTAGCTCAGAAGATCACACTTATCTTGACTTAAAAACATTTATTCTGTTAGAAATAAGAAGGCAATTCTAATCCTTATTTCAAATTTGCTGGTCAGTAAACTGAAATATTGAAAAAGGGATTTTTTTTTTCAGAAGTGTCCACCCTTCAGTGGTGTGGCAAACACAACCACTGCACACTTGGCACGTTGGTATGACTTGTTTTGGTGATCGAACACATTCTGTGAGAAAGCCGAAGCTCGTGGGGACTTTAATAATATGCTCCACTTGGTTTACATTCTGATCTGGCACGAATGGCAAATATTGGGCATGTACTACGGTCCTTTCAGTCAATTTCACAGGCACGTCTGAACGAAGCGAGAGGAACATTAATGAAAAAGTGCCCAAATGGCTCAAAGCCATCACTTAAACAGACAGATAAAACCATTAATGTTAAGAATCTTGTGTCTGGAAAAGGCTGATGTTTACTCAGTGTGGTGAAAAGTGATGCTCATGGCTTTACTCCGCATTTATCTTTGATGCCATGGACCGCTGAAAAAAAGATGGCATTATGTGATGGCACTGGAGTGAAAAATATTTGATACTTCATCTGGAACATCCCCCATTATTGAAAGCGGTTAAGGGGTGATGGAGGTTAAGAAATTACATTTTAGAAACATGGAGACGGTTAATTTTATTATGTCACAGCTACACAAATGCTAAATGATTGGAGATTTTTATAAACAGTTTACAGTAATAAATAAATTTTTTTTTTTTTTTAAATGCAAGAAGGAATTTCCTTCAGTAAAGTTTTGTTTTATATTGCACACTGGCTCACTGCAGATTTTTATTTCCCCCATCTTTATTGCTCATTAAACCTTCTGCTTATGGGACCATCATGAATGACCTCCTGTTTTTTTTTTTTTTAAATCTTCTCATTGCTTTGGCACTCTAGGCGAGGTTCTGGCAGGGTTTGGGAAGACATCAGCAACACTCTCCATTAGTTTGGCCGATTCCTAGTGATTAGCCATTTTTAATTACCCATTAGACCCACAAAAGCTCCATTCATGCGCTCTCTCAGGTAACTCATTAATTTGGTGTGATGCATGTGAGGTGGCAAATGAGGGGCTTTTGCCAAGAGTTGTTAAGGGTTTTATTTTTTCTTTTTTTGCACAAAAGAAGAACAGAGCGGAGCAGATGGTTTCATCAGAGACTGATAGTTCTGACACAATGCAGAACGTGAGTAAATTTGAGGGTGTGAATATGATGCTAACAATTCACCACTTCCTCCTCAGGAGGAGAATGAATTGACACAAATACAGGGAATGAAGCAACATTAAAACAAAGCAGCACATCAAATCCAGCAGCAGTGGCAGTGTTTGTTCATTGTGACGGTCTGTTGGGCTAAAAAGAGTACGGCTAAGAAATGTGGATTTTCTTCATGCAGTAGGACTTCACTTTTTAAAAACTCCTTCTAAACTCCAACCTTAGAGATACAATGATTAATTGATTAATCTCAGATTTGAAAACAATAAAGTGCTCTGAAAAGTCTATGGCATGCCTTAATTCTTTCATACACCTCCCTGAAAGGATGGTGAAAATAATACTATTTGCAGACTATAATGCTACGTAAGTATTTAGCCCACCGTGTTCACACTGGAAAACCAAAATGAGGCTTCTTCCTGTTTTTCTTTTGCTACTGTCCACCACCTACAGTTGGAAGAGGCTTGGTGCAAAATGTCGATGCAATTTTGCTTCTTCCACAGCTATATTCCAACATCAAGAAACACTTGATGTCAAATATTTCCATCTAGGGACAAACAGCAAGTTTATTCATTTCTCCTTCAAGATCAATTTTCAAACAGTTGGTACATCTATGAATTAAAAGGGACGCCATCCATTCGTCATTACTAAATCCAAGTCCCTGATTGACCAAAGTCCAACCAGGTTTAGCTTTCAACGTGTAATCAATGTACGTAGAGCCCGAGAATGGTTGTAGAAACTTGCCTGGTGATGTGTGAACGTTTTTTGGATGCAGAAACCCAAAACTCACATTTATTTGTGTTTACATAGACCCTTTATTGGAAGTGGCCGTTTTAACGCATGTTACCAAGTCCAGTGTGAACGTAGCTTTAGGCGTTGAACAGTGAGCACTTTCAAATTTTGTTGTACATGCAGCTGTAACCCTGGTTAAATTTTAGCATCAAAATAAATACATATTGTGAAAGAAAGGGTAAAAGTTCACTAATATGTTTTACATTTTTAAAAAATAATATTGCCAAATGTTAAATAAATGTATATTTTGTGTTCTTGTTATTTTGAATGTACTTTGGTGAAAATGTATTTGTAAGGTGACATACTTGCCAGAATGCTGTTGTTACTAGGAAGATTAGGAAGAGGGCTTAATACATTTTTGTTACTATTAATTTGATTGGATGATGCAGTGAGAGAAAGAGGGAAAGAGAGATGACGTCATGAAGAGGAGACGAGAAACTCGCGGCAGAAAAACGTGGAAGAAGGACTAATTAAGCCTCTTAAAAAGTTCCAGAAACGGATAAATATGTTGAGAACGAACTGAAAGTGATCCGAATAACATGTTTATGGTTTTGAAAGTTTAGATGCACTTTGTGGGTGTGAGCCTGCTAGTCACTTAGCTAACGTAGCATACAGACCCTGCATCGGACTGGACTTTGAGCCGCCAACGCAGCGACTGAAAACCCCGGGACATGAAGAAGACGACAGGAACCGAGTGAGTGGGACACGCGCACGTTCAAGGATTCCAGTTTGACTCTGACAGGACCTTGCTTCATCGTTGTGCTGCATCAAGTCTGCATCGGGACCTCCTGACATGCTCTGAGTGAGTCTTACAAGAGAAGATTGTGAGAACATCCATTCAACAGAGAACAGGCCTGCAACGTGGGTACATTTGAGTTTTGACTATTTTGGATTTAATTAATACCGGCTAAGGTATATTTTTGGCCCCATTTTATTTTATTGTATTTTATTTTTGAGATCAATATTTATGTTTTAAAACCTGTTGAAAAAGAATATTAATGTGTAACTTGTGATCACGTAAAATATAAATAGTTAAATGTTCAGTAACTGTGAGTGTATTCATTGAGAAAGTGAAAAGCTTTATTTGAAGGTTTGGTTATAGAAATATTGGGTGAGTTTATTTTACCGGTTTAGTCACACACCCAAATCAAACGGGGAGGAAATATTAATTTCTAATTAAACAAGAGTTTAACACCTGTGGACTAAGAATTCACGGATAATACCCCCACTTTTAAAGCTAATATAGCAAGGGGGTCTTACACAACAATGACTATAATAAATCTTTTCAATTCTATTCAGCCTATTCTAGCCCAGAAAAGGTGTCTTTTCAATCCGGCTTTGCTCCAATATCCAAAACATTACTGACTTAAAGTGATGCATAAAGGCGCAAAGCCGCTTTTCTCCACAACAAAATATTTGATGTTGATTGTGTAAAATCTTCACAACTGTAAACTGCTGTGTATCAGTCCAAGGCAGCTTTGATCAACTTCACAATCCGCTAGAATCATGTTAACTTTGTCAATGGTTGAAGAGTTATGATCGTTGAAAGAATGTCAACATTAAGGGTTAACCTGTTTGTATAAAAAAAATGTGTTGATTTCAAAAGACATTTGTTCAACTTTATAATGTCAGATCAATCACTTACATTATTTTTTTAGAACATGTACTACACAGTAGAGTGCCAAAGCAAAAAAATAAATATAAAAAATAAACCTTCAATCAAATAATCTACTCGGTTAGGATTTCTGGTCTCATTCTTTAATATTTGTCTACAAACATCTATGAGGCATTTTTGATAGAAAATACTCGCTTCTGCATGTGCACAACTGTGTACCGTTTTAATTTCTTACAGATTTTTAAAGTGTTTGTATTTAACAAATTTGACATGATAGGACATTTTTACTTATTAGTGCATGTGAAAAAGGTATAACAAGCTAGACAAGCTAGAAGTGTGAAAAACACATTGAGTGTGTAATTCTGCTGACTACTTAATCAGACAGAGAATCTTGGGTAGATTTACTAAATTTTTTACTGATTCGTTCTTATATTAGTTGGAGGGATTTTAGGTTTCTGACTTAGCCGACATACATTTATAATCAAAGCCCACCCTGGTGTAAAGTATCTTTTTCAAGGTTGTCATGCATCAGCCATGATCAATTTATGGATGAGGGCGGGAGACGGAGCCTTCATGAACGAACCTCCAAGGTGCTGGAGACGTTACTTCAGAAAGTATTGACTTGTGTTTCTTCAGGTGTGATCAATTGTGGCAAAGTAATGACATCTCACTGTTGTTTGGACCCATTCGTTGCAAAGACAATTTATTTTTTTGCGACATGAGGTTTGCGAGGGACAACTCAGACGACGTGTACCAAAGATTAAGAGGGTGGAGAGTTCAGAGGCAAAGAGAAATATAGACTCCAGAACCAAGGTGAGGTCATTGCTGTGTTCTTTGGCCTCTGAAGCAAAGGACACCGCCTGAGCATGACCGTCCCTCAGTACTAACTATCAAATACACTGATCTGACCTAACTTTAAAGTAGGACTTCCTATCTTGTGATGTTTGGACATTCTGTTTAGAAAAACTAGTTGGCATGTTTATGACATCGGCCATCTACTTCAACATTTTTGAAGATCTTAAAACTGACAACTGAGCCATCTCAGTGGAAAAAGAATATTTATTTAAGAATATGTCTTAAGTCTTTGAAAAAATTCTGAGGTATTTGGTCTATTTTCTTTTTGTTTTTTGTAGTTGCTTTTGCTTTTTGTTTGTTTTTACTTTTTTTTTTATTATTTGTTTGCTTTTGTTGCTTTTGCCAGTCAGTTGACATATTTATGTTACAATACTAAGAGATAGATTTGGTTAAAATAGCTTGATCAATTTAATTAAATGAAGCATAGACAATTAGTTTTCTTATTTTGCCCCTTTCATTTTCACCAAGGACAAGAGTATGAAATATAAAGAGTATAAAAATAAAATAAACTAAACAAAAGATTAGATTAGACTTAAATATTGATAATTTAATGATGCTTGTAAATATGGACAACTGTTAATCCTCATTTCCACTGAGCAGTCCGGTACGGTTAGGAGTGGTACGGTACGGACCAGTTAATTATGATGAGCATTTCCACTCAGTTAAGCCTCGCTTCCACTGGGCGGTTTATTTTCACGGCGCATGTCATCGCGTTATTGTAGTGTGATGACTAGAAAAGCAACAACAATGGAGGTCATCCAGCAGCTTGTCTTTTTCTTGCTTTACTTTTGATACATCGTCAATAGCAGGAATTTAATGTTGTTTGAAAGACGGTTGCAGGCGGCTAAGAAGAATACCGCCGTAAAAAGGAAAATGGAAATGCTAGCTAAGCGCGATCGAATATCGTCATCACTTTCTGCTAATCAACAGGTGGGTACAGTGGCTGCGTCCCAACCATCCCGTTCCCTTTTTCTATGGACCTTCAACAGATGAAGGCCCCTCAAGATGTATGGTTCGATACTGTTTAATGGGTCAATTTTATAATAGAAACGCTCAAAATACTAAGACTGAGGCTTTCATAAACCTCAGTCTTAGCCATGAATTTGACAATCGAAAATGTTCTTAAAAAAAAAAAAAAAAAACAGATTTTCTTTAGTCGTCAGTCCAAATATCAGGAAGCGGTCATCACTTGCCTCGCAGCAAAATGGTCTTTAAAATAAACTCCTCTTATACACTTACACATCTGTATTTCTCTGTGACACAGACAAATGGGACAATTGGGGAGAGCAGAAAAAGTACTCCAAGTCCCCTCGCTTGTTCACTGAAAACGATCCATCAGACACCAGCCGACCCTTCTTCCTGTGGCTCTGCCTTGTCTCCCGTTCGCTTAAATCCCAATCCCAATTCCACCCACACATCCATTCTCACTTTACTGCAGCATTTTTTCATCAGTGGCAGACCTTGGTCACAAGAGGCAGTAATCCCTCTACTGGGGGAGATTGTAGATGAGCTGAGGCTGAGAGATAGTGGACTAGCCAGCGAGCCAAAAAAAAAATCAACCACATTTATGACATGACTTCACTAAGATTATTTTTCTACAGAAGTATTTTTCCATAGTTTCTTGCTGTACATAATCGACATGAAAGGAGAAATAATCTTCTGCAATCTCGAAAAACAAATCGAACTTTTCCTTGCATACTATCAGTAACCTGCAGTTTCAGTATTCATAGCTATTATTTATATAAAATATGGGTTGTATCTGCCAGAAATCACATTTTCAATTTTCTACGTCTTTTATATTAATGCAAAAAAAGTCCAGAATAAAAATATATATTTTTTTTAAAAAAGAGAAAGAATTGTTTAGCTGTTTCAAAAAGATATTCTAGGAAGATTTTTCTAATTTTGTATTTGATTTAAGTTTTTGTCCTATGTTTTGCTCAATTTAAAATACTATTTTAATGTAACTTCATATTTTAAAAGTCCATCAGATACTTGATATTACCATTTTCAACTAATTATTCAAAAAAAAATCCTGCCAGTGCTTTTATATTTACTACTCTCTGCTTTTACAGTTTCCCCACTGGGACAAACTCGTTTCAATATGCATATTAAAACGAATATAAAACTTTTCTAAAGTTGGTAACAAATCATATTTTGTTATAAAGAACCACATCCTAAACACCAGTTTCCTTCTAAAGGTCACTTTGTGATGAAGTAGGAGAGGACAAAAGGTGTATTTGTCTTTAAGACATAAAGATGACGCCTGCGTGATTGTGAGAAATTGCCATAATCTTTTTTTTGATGCAGAAAATAAGATATTTTTGGACATTTCAAAGGACCTGTCTGCATTATATCAACAAATAATTAGATCAGTGAGGATTTTATCATGACTTGCAAATGTAGTCAATTACATAAAGCTAAGAAAAGCTTTCAAAGTTGGTTTATTCTTAAGAAACCAAGGATCTTGTATAATCCATCTAATAGTTTTCCTTTAAGTCTTCTCTGAAGAACTAAAAACTCCATCAATTTTTTTTGTTTTTGTCTTCTAAAAAGCACCGTTTAGCCTGCAAGTAAGACGGATAATCGAGTTCCAGTAACTACAAAATAAAGTGCACTTGACTCTATGCATTGATAGTCACTTTTGATTAAATCCGTGGACTGTGATAATTGCGACCGAGCCCATCCCACGCCTTATTTTCCATTCCAACACTGTAGATGTTGCCCTTAAAACAGCCTGAGGTTAAAGTAGCAGACACTCCGACTCTCACACCTTGTGTACTTGTGAAGTCTGCTTCCAGCCTATTTCTGTATCCTGAATCACAAGCTGTCATGTGTAATTAAACCAGTATCACATCACCCTTTAACAGTTCACAATGTGTCCTCAAAAAAAAAAAAAAAGAAAAAAATTAATTTGCAACTAACAATGTGGACTTCATGTGAGTTGCCAGACTCAGTAACATGTCATCTCATATATTACACCTAATAAAGTCATAGCTCATGTGTTTAATTTATTATAATTTGTCATTCATTTTCATCTATTAATCACAAAGGGTGACAGTTGAAAGTTTTTTAAGTTCCTAATTTAAACCTGTGAGAAACTCTGCAAAAACATTTTTGTGAAGAATATTTGATGAGACAATCTCATGAAAAAAACAAAGTAAAAAGGGAGAGGACATGCTGCAGAGAAGGAGAGAAAATAGGTTTGAGCAATTATTAATCGGGAAAAGCCACACCTTTTTAGCATGCTGAGCCTCTTTTATACAAAACTAGAAAAAATGCTGTATTAAGAATTTGTCGGAGATGTTTGAGAAGAGTTTGCAGAGAGAAAAGGACCCACAGATTTTCCATTTTCTGTTAGATCCATGTTCCTGTAGATTTTCCCTGTTATGGTTTCCTAACAATCTTCCTCTCAAGCTGATTTTTGGACCATATCCTTTAAAAATTCATTCAAATCCCATTAAAGTGTGTCTACTTCAATGTGAATGTTTTCCTATGATTGTGTTATTATTGGCAGAAACTCAGAATTAGGTCAGCCTCATTTGTTTAGCTGTTAGCGCCGATGCGAGATCAAGACTGATTTTGACATTTTGTCTTCATAATTAGAATAATGTTATCCTTGTTTATTTATTTATGCACAGAAAATATCAATTTTAATTGGAAGATATTAACTAGGCTCACAGCAAGTTAATGAAAATTGAACAAAGGGTTGTGTTTGAGTCATTAGTTGCACAATTGACAGTTCATATGCTCCATGTTGAGCCTGTGAACATCATCATTCCGCGCATGCATATTTATTGTAAGGCTAATCAATTCATAAAGCTGGAAGTCAAAACAAAGCTGAAAGAGAGGCCTAACCCTTTAAACAACAAATTAATAAGGAGAGATCTTAGGAATGTGAATAAATACGGATTTATTTGTGATATAAAGATATGCAAGAAATAGTCCATAGTCTTAAGACGTCTTCTGGTGGGATAAGTTTGGATTTTTTCCCCTCTTTTTTGCTGAGTCATGTTTCAGTTTGTCTTTTTCAACATTGTCTCCTGCTTTGGGGTCCTCTCTAAACCATCAACCTTAGCATAAGTTAAGAGAGGATTCATCGCCTCTCTATGGTCTTAAGCCTACCAGCAGTGAACTGGCATCGCCTCATTCCACCAACAGGGCACAAATCCAAGCGCTACCCAGACACCCCCCCCGTCCTCCATTTCTTTTCAACTGCCATTAATCCACTCTTTCTGCAGACACAATCCATCTCCCCTTGGCACCTGTTTGACAGAGGGTAAAAACAGGGATGAGATAGTGGGGCGCAGATCAATCCCTTCGATCCCACTCTCCTGGCAGATGAATGACTCTGTAGGCATTCATCTGCTGCTGCATGTTGTTGTTGTTCTTGTTGTTTGATTTTCATCACTGAGTTGTGTGCATATTAAAGGATGCCCCAGATATGAAACATTGTTTTTTCAACTTCTGTGAATAAAATAGGATATGAATATTAATAAATTTACATTCTGTGCACTTTGTTGGAAAAGGTAAAACAATCCATACGTTCCATAACTTCTTTTTTTCACATTTTTAAGGTGTTTTTACAATGACTGAAGCACTTTAAATGATGCACTGTTTAATGCAGTTTGTATAGAAATTATATTTGTTTTGTCTAAATTTTACTGCAGAGAAATCCTTTATAGTTTTATTCTGCCCGACAGAATGCGCTCCTATAAACTCAGATTGTACACATAAAGGCAAATATAAAAACAATAAAAAAGACAGACAGTAATATTCACAAAAACAGCATGAATGCAGTGAAAAGGAAAATGTTTATAAAAACAAGGAAAAGGAAACTTTTCCTCTTGGGTGAAACACAGCTGCCTGATTGGATTTAACTTTACATAACCTTAAATTATAAAATGCAAAAAAAAACCCAAAAACATTCATGTCAAACAAAATGTGAGTGGATTGGTGTGGCAAAAATGCAATACTGAGTATTTTACTTTACTGAAAAATAAATGTCTATACCAGTAGTGGGCTAAACCACTTCTTATTTTAAATATTTGAGTTTAGCAAAGAATGTGTTAAGTTTCTGTTGGATCCAGGAAAGGTGTTTTATAAGGAGGATTTTTGGATGATACCTAAAATAATGACCAGAAACTAAAAACATTCAGAGAGAAATGTATGTTTTTTTAAAAAGGTATTTGGAGAAATGCAATATGGGGCAGCTCCATAAGTGGTCCATTGTTTGTGGTACTCATGCAGGGCATCAAAGAAGTTACTGGAGCCTACCCCAGCTGTTTCAGGGTAAAGTTGGGGTACACTTTGGATAGTTCACCTGTCCATCGCAGGACTACACACTCACACCTAAGGGACGACCAATGAAGCCTGTTTTTAGTGAAAGGGAGCCAGAGCGCCTGGAGAGAATTCATGCCCAAAGGGAGAAAAAGCAAACTCCACACAGAAAAGACTCAACTGGGATTTGAGCCAGCACCTTCTCACTGTGAAGTGAAAGTGCTAACCACCACACCGCCATGCAGCCCTGAGCACCTATGCACTGGCTTCAAATCACAACAACAGCTGTTTAACATTCACACATTTCCATAAAAACTTCCATTTCCTAAACCCACTGAATCCCTTTAGGGGATCACAGAGCTGCTGGAGCCAACCCAGCTACTGTTGGGTGAGAGCAGTACACCCCGAAGAGGTTACCAGTCTGTCACAAGGCCACACACTCACACAGACTCACACCAAACAAGTTAGAGATACCACTTAATCTATGAATGTTTTTGGACTGTGAAATCAGAGTGCCCAGAGAAAGCCCACACATACACCCAAGGAGAACATATAAACTCCACACAGAAAGGTCCCAGCTGGGAGTTGAGCCAGCACCTTTTTCTGTCTGTGAAGTGAGTGTGTTAACCACCATGCAGCCCGGAGCACCCATGCCCTGGCTTAACACGGCAACAACCGCTGTTTAACATTCACACATTTCTGTAACTTTGAGACTCATTACTCAATCCCACAGTTTTTCCAGTTTTTCCTAAAGTCTCACTTCAACTATATTTTAATCTATTGTAATTTTTTTCCCGGTGGTGTTTTATGCCATTTTAAACAAAAATAAAAAAGTAGGCCTATGTCATTTTTTTAAGACAAATTTTCTGCAGCACAGCAGGAGCTCATTAGAAGTCCACCTCTTGGTTGTGGGTGGGACTTTTGGCACAGAAGTAACCCTATGTTCATATCTCTGCATTTCTTTGCTTACAGACTGTGTAAACATGGAGTGTGAGCTAAGAGTAAGCTAACCCCTGCTAGCTTACAGCCCCTCACAAATTCAAGCTAACATTAGCATAGCAAACAAAAGTGTAAGCAATATTGGAGCTATACAGCCGCACAGCTTTGAGCCAGATACCAGCTTTGAAGATTAGGACATTAATAAATCTATTTGTTTATAACTGAAGGATTAAGAATTGTTACGGAGCAGGGAGACTTAGCCCGCCCATGACAGTTGCTGCATCACAAACCCAAGCTTTTTTAAACTGCAAGGTTCTATCTTCTCCTGATCCAACACGACTTGATTAAAGAAATACTCAGAAACACTCTTGCAACACAAATACATCAAAGTTTCCACTTTTTTGTGTTCATTCCCAGCTAAAAATAACTCGATTAATGGATCTTTTGCACAAACACACACAGACAGAGCTGCTGGATGGGTTAGAGATGAGTTTGCAGTATTTTTTTAATATTGCTGTCTCTATCCCATACTCCCAACTTCTACTGACATAGTGTCCATTGTACTCCAGCTGCTACTCGCAAGTAAGGGCCTCAGCTTTGTGTGTTGTCCTCTGTTCGCCCCCACTAACACAGTTTTAAATGGTTTGATGCCCTGATGATGTGTGGGACAGTAACTCCCCTTCTACCAACCGGCCGACCGACAAAATCAACCCAATCATCTTTATGGAGCACTTTTTAAACACAGTGGGACAATAAAAATTAAAAACAGACCCCACACTACTCACAACTCCGACCCCTCGAGCCCTTTAAGCATGAGTTAAACATTAGGCTGAGCACAGAAAAGGAATTCAGTTAGGAGGAAGTGCTAACTGTTAAATCCTCTTCATCGAGGGGTAGCCGCAGGGCTAGTCTAGCCCAGCAACCCAGGAACCATGTAGCAAGGCAGCATGTTGGGTCTCCTGCTACTACAGCGGTGGAATGTCAGCCGACCCTGAAGGAGAGAATTCCAACAGAGGAAACTGGAAAAAGGATGAAAACAATCAATTGAACTTGAGCATACGTATGAAAAAACAAAATGAACGACTTTTTCTAGTTGTACTAAAAGTAATATATAATTAGGCCAAATGAAACATAAAGTTAAAGTTGATGAGCAAGTTTTTTACTATTTTAGAATAATGTGGCAAATTTATCTGCCATGTGAGGAAGGTTAGAGAATGCGCTAAAAGCGTGTTTGTTCATATGTCTCTACCTGATACTACTGCACGTCTGCCACCTAAAGTCGAAAGAGACTTGATGAGAAAAGTTGAACCAGTTCAAATCTGACACCAGCTGTTTTCCTTTACTGCTCTATTTTTATATTTCCTAATATTTCCTAATAACAATTATAAATTTCACCTCCATGATCAATTTTCAAACGGTCTGCACTTCTGTGAATTAAAAAGGGCATAATCCATACATCACTAACAAAGTTTGTCCTGCTTTAACTTTCAGTGCGTTCTGTGGCCATGCTTTTTGTACGTAGAGTCCGAAAACAGACGTAGAAACTTGCGTGGTTATGCGTGATTGCATTGGAACATACGTTGCCGAGAGTGGTGTGACCTTAGTTTAACAATTGGTTTCTCTCACTTGACTAAAGGATTAATAACTGCTCATACAGCTGGGTATCGTCAGTCTTGCAATAAAAAATGACCTTGTGTCACCTGTTGAAATTCCCGAGCAGAAACATGTATGTTTCAAAAAAGAAGGATTCCGAGGACGGAAACTTGAGGCACACCACACTACGTTCAATTTGATGGACCCCTGACAAGTGTGTGTCCACACATGGAACCACATCTGGAACTGGTCCTGATACCGTACTGGTAACGGTTTGCAGCCTAGAGGTTCGGGAGCCTTAATTCAATTGGACCAGCCAGCACGTCAAAAAAAAAAAAAAAGCTTTGAGTTTGGGAGACATAAAATGTAAATATTTGACGCAGAGAGGTCCTTAACCGTGCATAAAAATGTGACAACTTGAGAATGAGAATGTATTGCATCATAGGGAGGCCACTTTGAAAACTGTACTGTAGGTGAATCCATGCCTCATAATGAAATGAAAGAAAATAATAAGTCATGATAGGCAAGGGTCCAACATTTGAAAATAAATATAATCTGTACTGTTAATTGGTGAAACTGTTTCCTGGGTTTTTTATGCTTCCTTTTGAGGGCGTATGCATTTCCAAGGTCTAGACTGATGTGTGGTCAGGTATCGTTGATGGAAAGCACATCAGATGTTACTAAAATGTTACTGCCCAGATTACTGTGCTTCGTTTCATCAGCCCTATAAAAATGGCTTGGTTTCAGAGCAGCTCAAAATTGGCCTTAAAAACTCGGTAGTTTGCTGCTGAAGCATGAAAAACGGAAGAAAGAGGTCCTGAAATAATACTAGTCAGACACATCTGCAGAAATGCATTGAAGAAGCAAACATACTTAATGATAGAGTTCTTGGTGTGTCTGGAGAGGCACCATTTTCACTAGAACACATCAGGACTACAGGGGCAGCAGCCTCATCTTGCTGTTGCTGAAGTGTCTGCTAGGTCTCAGGGCTGGAGCTGGGCCACTAATACCGTGATCCCGCCCTGTTCTGTTGGGCTGTTTGAAGCAACTCCACAGAGCAAAATAAATAAATAAATGGATGGATAAATCCAGGTCTGGTGGGGTTCTGGGCCTCTGTGACTTCAGTAAAGGAGGTCGGGAATCTGCAGGCAGAGCTGCACAGAAATTCAAAAGGCTCAGGATAGAACTCCTCCTGGATAATCGGACAACCACTTCTTCATCCCCTGATCTCTGTTTGGGAGTTGACCACAAAGAAGGCTGTGGACAGTGTCATGGGTGCCTTGGAGGTGTGTTGAAGCGTGGCGCTGGGCAAAGCTAATGGTTTAGGCTGGGCAAAGGAGAACATCTCTACGCTTGGAAAAGAGGGCATCCTTCATTTCCAGTTCAGCCTTGAGGCGACGGTTGTCTTCTCTGAGGTCACTGATAATTCCAGCAGCTTTAGTTAAAGGTTCTGAGACAGAACCACTGTTTGCATTTAGTCCTACTGTCTGCCTCATCTTCAAGGTGAAAAGAAATGTGATTTTGTAGGAATACAGAATTAGATCCATAAAGATCTACATTAAAAGCTGATTCTTAGATATTCAATCTAGTTGACTTTTATGAAACAACTGATCATCAAATAGGATGGCTTTTGATTATAGTAAAATAAGTAAAAATATTTTCAACTTAAGTGATTTACCAAAAATAAACTAATGACACGTGATGCTTCTTTCATTTACTCTTATTTCTAAGCCAAACATCTTAGTGTTCTCTGGCTTTCTTTAGGGACTCTCTGTCTTACATTTTAAAATGATAGATGAAACTTAAGAACATACTGGCCAAACAAGCAAAAACAACAAAAAGAAAAATGAAGGAAAGATCAAAATGTATTAAAAGCCATGAATTCAACCCGCAGGGAGCCGAGTGTGCTGCTTGTGCCACTCTTGGCCACAGAGGAAGTCTGAAACATCTTAATGATCCCAAGGACCATTCAGTCATGAAAAGCAACAGGCATGCTGCACATCAGCAAACAGTAAAGGCTTCTGCAAAGGTTTGATAATGCCTGATTGCGGATGACTAAAGACTAAAAAGTGAAATTCAGAGTAAATTGTTATGAAGCATTTACAGAAGCAGCTATCTGCATGAAGATTCTTAGATATTTATATAGTTAAATAATAATGAAATGCATTTTTATTATTTTTTCTTTATAAATGCATTCATTTATTTATTTTCTTAGCTGCTTGTCCCTTTCGGGGTCCATTGTTACACACTACCATATGTCACTGAACAAGAAGTGAGGCATGATTTTGTAGTGTAGGTAGATATGGGTTAATTTGAGTTATTTTTGATTTGGACTGACATTGTTGATCTCCACTCCCAGCTATCTGAGGAGAAAGTTATGGTAACGATGCAACCTTTGGGAAAACTTGTGAAAGCATTTCACTTCCTGATTTCGGTTGGTTAGCCGTCACTTTTGAAGCATATTCTACTTGAGTGTGTCTGCTGTGACTGAAGTCTGACTCTTCCCAGTGAAATCCAGCCCCATAATTCTGTGCAGCAGCAAGAGACGATACACACTTATCAAATATGCAAGATTTATAAATCACCTCGGAGCAGAAACATTCCGGCTACAAAGTCTGTGCAGACCATCAATCTCGACATATCAACATGTTTGAAAACATTTTTTTGAATAAACGTCTTGTTTTTTTCTCAAGTTGGTATGAAATCCTGATTAAAGTCACTATTTAAAACTGTAACATAGGAGGTTATAGGTAGAGCTGTTGTAAATAATACAGCATTTGATATGGCATTTAACCCTATAAAACACTGGACATTTTGCTGGAGACACATAATAACATACTGTATGTTTTTTGAAATATGAACTGCGATAAACTTGTATCTACTGATTTTGTCACAATTGTATAAGCACACCATTACTGTAGAACTGTCAGCGGCTTTTCTCCACTTTTAAATCTACTGGAATTGTGTTTATTGCGTAAACAGTTGAAGAGTTACAGAAGTAGAAAGAATGTCAACACTGGAGCCAAAGCTCCTGTTTAAGGGATTAACAGAAACTGATATATATATATATCCATCCATCCATTTTCCTGACCGCTTTGTCCCTTTCGGGGTCGTGGGGTGGCCTATCCCGGCCACTGATGGGCGAAGGCGGGGTTTACCCTGGACAGGTCGCCAGGCTGTCGCAGGGCCTCAATCACACCCATTCACTCACACAGTCATACCTACAGACAATTTAGAGTCACCAATTAACCTATGAAGCATGTTTTTTTTTTTTTGG
>NC_050516.1:21837251-21841492 GCF_002922805.2 Oryzias melastigma
TCCCAGATATAGCCCCTGTGTAGCTTTAGGGCAATATTTGTCAGGACAGGAGAAACCACCCGTGGTCTTTAATGCCTTATTGGTCAGTGTCCTTGCTCCTGCTCCTAGTATTTGTTTTAATGCTTTTAACTTGTGAAGCACCTTGTGACTTTTGTCTGCGAAAGGTGCTAAATAAATAAAAATTACTTACTTACTCCTGCCGACAAGTTAATTTAAGGCTTTGTTTTTCAGTGGGAAAAGTACAGATTAAGTCCTTGACGCTTCCTCTGACTGGTTTTAACTGGTCTGAAGCTCCATGTGGGTTAATGTGACAGTGCATTCATTAATTTGTTAATTACTAGGCATAAAAGTGTAGCATAACATAAAAATATAAAAAAAAACTTCATTTTGCATAAAAAAAGTTTCAGTGGCCATTTAAGGAACTGCATGTTTTGGCTTTTTTTTCTACATCTCTAGGTAATGGTTATCCTTCCATCATGGCATAGTCAGATAACATTATTCACATTTGTGTTGTATCAGTTTTGGCTACCTGAGGTAATATTCCAATCAGTATTTTTTTTTAATCAAAACTGTTAAAATAGGAATCTTTAGATAGTTCTTTTTTATTTACACAGTCTGCGTTATGAGGGAATCTAAAATGTGGGTTCGCTGATCCTCAAGATGCTGAATTAAGTGAAAAATGGTTCCTTCCCCTTGGAGGTTAAGATAAAAAAAAACAATTCTGATTCGGCTGTCTTCATGAGGAGGATTCACTTTAAAGCTTTCTATACAAGGTTCAATTTACAAATTATTACAGGCAAATTGTCTGTATTACCAATCACAGGCAATTGACATCCTTACAATTTGTGTCATTAAAAATATAAAACAGGGGTGGGCATATGTGGTCCACTAAACTATTTAATCTGGCCCGCCAAATAGGAATAAATTATAATGATATTTGCTATAGTTTCCCAATAATTGTCATGTTTTCCCATAGATGGCCCAATACAAATACATTGGACTATGTTTTGGTGCAGAAAGTTATCTTGCATTTCTGTGGTGTTGGAAACTTCATTTTTTTACGTTTATGTGTTTTCTGACACCACATGAATGCAGCATTTCTCTAAGTTTACAGTTATCAAAAGAAGATCAAACCATAGGTGCAAATGACACTGAAATGAGAATTAAAGTCACAGTTTTGAAATATCCCCCACTCCAAAAAAAAAATTATGTATTAGTTTTTATCATAATTAAAACATATTTTCTTTCAGATTTGATGTTATATCTTTCTCTCAGGAGGTGAAGTACCAAAACAGGTCCGGCCCTTCTGCCGAATTTTAGAGCTCCTTTTTTGCTCACAAGTCAAAAAGTTTGCTCATCCCTGATATAAACCTTCAAACTTGTGAAGGTAAATCTGGACGTGAAAGGGACGAGTAGAAGAGTGTCGAGGTGTGCTTGTGTCTTCACGTGGCGTGATTGATGGATTTTTGCTTATCTCCTCAGAGAGACACCAGTGTTTTTGGTCAATCATAACAAAATCAATCCCTTCCAGATCCTGAAGGTCTGCATGGCGTCATTTATTAATATTCCCAGATCCAGGTGTCTGACTGAAAGACTGGAAGAGACAGCACAAGATAGTTTGTTGCTGCAGCCTTGGACAGAACGTTTGTGACCTGAGGCCCTGCCTCGAAAAAATCTAATAATCATCTGCGGTGCCTTATACTAGTTGTAGTTTAGTTTATTTATTTGTAGTATCTATGTTATGTAAGCTAACTCTCTGGAGTCTGAGATGCCCTCATATGTGTCTGAGTGGCCCATCATCACACTGTGGTTTGATGTGCTGAGAATAAGGTGAGAAAAGCTCGGATGCGTTGTCATATACTATGCAGAGTAGGTTCAAATGGCTGACTGAGATGACTGAAGCAGTGAAAGTGTTTTACTCCATTAAATTTAAAGTTCTGACTAAAACAGATTGCCTTGGAGCTTTAAATTTAAAATAGGAACTTTTAGTGGTTTGAACAGCTGGCTCTTCATCCTTTTTGGCTGAGATAAAAAAATGCAATCTTATAAAGCAAAAGTAACTTATTTAATTCTTGAGAGGGAGTGCCAAGCTTGAAAGGTAAATTACAAACATTGAAACAATCTAACCTTAAGATATTTGCTTCTGATTTAGAGCAGATCAAAAATATCTGACAGTTGCCTTACATCTTTGGTAACAGAATTTTCATGTGCGCATGTACTGTAAACAGGAAAATCCAGAGACTTGTATCCAATAAAAGGATTAACCTTATAGTGAAAATAAAACCTAAAAGGATGAGTTCCCCATTAAAAGCCACTTTGTCACAGTACGTATCCATGGGAATGCAATTTATTTTGTAAAACTGGTTGAAAATCTGTGGATGTGTAACAGAAATATAGTATAACACCTCGGGTAGTGTTGTGTTAGTAACTGCTATTTCTGCCTCACAGAACAAAAAATATAGTCTAGTAGAAGCATGTCTATGTCGCCAACCTCTTCGTTCCCACATTAGCAAAAAGCTGCTAGCACCATCTGTGTTACATATGCTAAGAACAGACCTTAGAAAGCTTTTAAAGTAACACTTTAAAACTTTCGTCTTATTATCCATTTTTTTTTTTGGGGGGGGGGAATTCTGAAAAACCTCCCTTTATATTTATTATATTTATAGGAACTATAACATGTAAAATCAACTTTTTTTTTTTAGCTTTTTAGTGTAAAATAATGTAAATTCCTCGCAAAAAACAACTCCAAAGTGGTTTTTTGATCCATTCACGCATTTCTCTAAAACCCTGTTCACTGAGCATCAGCCCCTCCCAACCCACAAAAACAAGTGGGTTATCACATTGTGATGTCACAAAGTTAGGGAACAGCCCCCTCCAGGAAGAGTCTGCGCTGCAGCACCACCCCCAGGCTAACGCACACACACAAACACACACTTTCTCTGCGGTGGTCCGCAAAACGCTTTTATTTTATATGCACAATATGCACATCCATCTTTGCAAATGTCTGTTTTTGTGGGTAAAATGCAGGCACACTGGCGAGGCGGACTCTAGGTTAGTGTCATGAGAGAGGCGACACCCTCAAGGAAACAAAGGCGGTGCCGAGGAGTTTTACTTTGGGGTAGGAAAAGAAGCTCTTGAAAACAACTAATATTTCATTTAAAAAATGTTCTTTAGTGTGCCTAAGGTAAAATATTATCATTAAAATGGATATTGCTTACTCTGAAAGGCTTAAGAATAGCATGTTATAGGCCCTTAAAAATTTGCTGTGATAGTTGTGTCCTCTAAAGAAAACATTTATGTTTTAGCCATATTTAAGGGGGGGGCTTCTCTTCAATTGCAGCAATCCATTTTTAATTGTAAGTTTTTTTTAATCTCACATGAGTTTCAATGCAGACACGTCTGGTAAAGGTTTTTAATCAAAGGTACATTTTTGTCAAACTAATTATTTGATGAAAAAAAAAGTTTTTGCAGAGCCAGTTTACTCTGATTAACCAGCCTCTCACACTGAGACAATCTGGTTTTCTCAGAGTAAGTCAATTTGATGATTTTGTGGTTCACTGGCTCTTAAGGTCAAAGTCAAAAGAAGCACTTCCTAAAAGAGAAAGAGAGACAGATGGGGAGAGACGAGGCTGGGCATGCAGCTGGGAATGGGAAATGAAAATATGAACAGAACCCAAGGAGTGTGAGAGGAGAAACCAGATGAAACACGTCATGGGCAGTCACAGTCAGGAAAGAGAGCATCACCTCACCTCGCTCTTTGATGTGAAGCACCGGTGCTTATGGGGAATATAGTATGTAGCCTTGACTGCTCGCTCACCACATAACTGGCTCACTACAAATTACATCAAAAGCAGAAGTAAATAAAACACAAGTTGCTGTTCTGCATTATTTCTGTGAGAAAGCTGTACAGTAAAGCTGTGCGTGTTCAAGCAGCCACTTCCAATAGAAATCTATGTAATTCTTGTTTCAGGTTCCACGTTCCAAAATCTTGTGTTCAAGAACCGCAACATTTTGCAACCACTTTGGGCTCTATGTACAAACACCATACCACCATACCAATTAATGGATGGCGTCCTCTTTAAATAACAGACAAGCCAACCGTTTGAAAATTGATTATGAAGGAGAAATTAATGATTGCTGGAATTACTTGACACTTAAGTTTTTCATAGATTGGAATAGAGCTGTGAAGGTAAACGCCTGGAGGAAGATTTGGACCACGTTGACATTTTGTGTCAAGCCTC